>NC_089721.1:11487212-11787212 GCF_031753505.1 Anomalospiza imberbis
TTATCTAATATAGTGATGAAAGGCAATTCTAAATCTTGAAGTCTGTCACACCCCAATGAAAATAGGTTAAAGGATTTCACTTTGGATTCATGTATGGTTAAGGAAAAAGGCTTATCCCACGAGGATTATATATCTCTCTTTGGTTTATTATTTGGAAAACTAAAAGTAGAACTTACAGAAGTAATTTCAAAATTACAATTTGAGAAAAGTAGGCATTACAGCAGCATGATTTGCCTTATTAATATTGTAGTGCTATTAATATTGATATAACATGAATAATGTTACAGAAATAGAAAGATGGAATAATAAAAAATAATGGAAAAAATAAAAGAGCCTTTTTGAGCTAGCCTTGTTACTTTAGAGAAAATTTTCCTTTTTTGCAGAGGCAAAAACTGTAAAGTACAAGTACTACATTCTGATCTAAAAAGAAGTTAGCTCCAGAGCGGTTTGGCTTATCAGAGAAATGGCTTTTAGATGCTGTAGCATATGCATTGCTCAAGCAAGCTGAACACTTCAGTGGTCTAGAGTCTGATTGGGTTTGTAAATTATGAAAACACTGTTATGCTTGATGTGTATATTAGACAGCTAGTTTTGCCTCCAAATGTATCTCACTGTGCTTCATAGTAGGTCACTATTTGTTGAAGCTTGTGAGGAGATGAACAGCAGGATTATGCTGTGAATTTCCTAAAAGCAATGTAAAGTGCATTTTTGTACAGCTCTTGGTCATTAGGTTTATTTCATTAGAGAAGACAAAGCCCCCCCATTTTAAAATACTTAACAAAAGGAAAGCTGTTACAGCTTGAACAAGTGAATTAAAACCAAAAAAGGGAGGAAATAGCTTCTGAGCCATGGAACGTACAGGTTTGCGGGACATAAGTTATATGGAGTCCTAGCTTTTGTATGTAACATTAAGTTACATACATTTAACTAGGGAAGTTCAAAAGAGAACAACCTTTTCTCTGCAGGTAGAACAATTGATACATGGTTACATCCATTAAAAGGTGCAGTTCTGTAGGGATACAGTTTAAATAATTGTTTAAATTCACTAGAGACTATACTCCATTCCTAAAGAATGTAAGTCTTGTTAACTTGAACTGAAAGTATTTGAATTGCATTTGTAGAGAATTCATAATAAGATTATAAGTCAAACAAGTTGTTTTTGTGTTCATGATTATCAATGAGAAGATAAACTGCACAGCTAAAACATATCTTGGCAGCAGGTACAGAACTAAACCCATCATATGTATTTGTAATAAAACAATATTTTTTGTAAGAAAGCTTCAGGGAACAAGTTTCTTGCAACTCTGTGTATATATCTCATAATTAAAACCTGATTGAATATATGTAAGGCTTCCTTCATAATTAAGCAAGACTTCTCCCAATGCAAAATATTGCAAAATAAAGGGATTTTTTTCATGATCTTCCTATTCCTAAAGTTTGTTTTCAACAGATGTTAGTGCTAAACAATTAGCAGAGAGGGTGGTGAAATAGGTGGAGCATTGTCCAGCTGTGTTTTATTTAGTGTATGACTGCAGTGATACTATACAGACTGAAATCAGATACATCCATGAAACAGCTGCTTTCCTTAAACCAAGTTCTAAATTTCTCATGAGATAGTGAACTAGACTTGGAGTTGGATATGACTACCTATGTGTTTCACACATTATATATAAATACATACACAATGTGTCTAAGTATGTCAGAGGCTTATAATGACATTCTAGTTCAATAGACTTTCTGAATGTGTATAATCATTTTAAGCAGTAATTTAAACAATGTATTCTTAGATATTTCAACATAAATAATTTTCATTTAGATTAAGCATTATGTGGAATTTAAAAAAAATTCCTTTACAGTTACTATTTAACTTTGTACTGTGTATGCGTATCACTTTGAGATTTGGCTTGTGGCTGTTTTGTGCTCAAAGGAGTAACCCATAATCAGACAAAAAATTTAATTTTATATTTGGTGCATTTTTCTGCATCCTGGCTCAGTAGCCTGTTCTTTGTCCTCACCATTGTGCAGTTCTGTGGTCTCACCTGGAGAGTCCGAGATCTGTAAACAGACTTCATCCTGTTGAGGCCATTGGAGTGCACTGTGCAGAACTTTATAGATGCTGTTTCACCAGGGCTCACAAGAGCAGAAGGAGGACAGGTAGTGCATCCCTGCCCTTGTGACGGGAGGACTGGCATAATTTCAAAACTGCCTTGAAGAGCTGGAGTGATTTTTCAGAAACAGGGATGGACAGCATTTGCAGTCATGAGAAAGCATTGCATTGCAAGCCATTGGCTTGTTACTTGTCACAAATGTGAAAATGGCTGCTTGATTTCAATATTTGATGTGTTGAAGTTATGGATAGGTGTTGGCAGAGGTGTAGGAATGTTTTCTGTATTCCAGACAGGTCAATGTGGTTTCTTGGCTGTTGCATTGAGGTGGGAGGGCAGAGTAGGGCTGCAATAATATGTGGTGCTGTCTGTCTGCATGTATAAAACAAGCTTCAGTTTTGGCTTCCTTCCTAACCAAAGGTGGCTGTGTCAGAAAATGAATCCTTCAGTGTCAAGTTGGTAAGAGGTTTACACCAGCAAACAAAAACAAGGCAATGTGAAAACTGGATTTCTATGTGTCTCCCACCCCCCCTTTTTAAAATAATTTTTTACCCAATTGTTTATTATATGTCCTCATGTGTTGCAGAATGAGGAGTGGTGGTTTTCCTTGGTTTGATTTTGGTCTTATTTTCTTTTTTTCTGAGAAAAACACAGATGTGCTTATAGATTAAATGAAATATCTGTAATTGAAAGATTGTATTTAATTCATTGGTGAAATACAGGTGTTAAAAAAGACAAAATTAGGCAAGAGTGGACCCCTAAAAGTAAAGAACCACTATCAAGGAGACAAAAAAGGAAAACACATTAAAGTAATGATACTGGCAGTGGGTAGTTGGTTGGATTTATTACAGAATGTTTTACAATGTGTGACAAAGGAGATGGCACATTGGGATGCATATAACAACATTTATCTTATGATGAATGGTTAAAGGAGGTAAGATCTTCCAGGGAAATTGAGAAGATATGGTTTCCATTTAAGAAAATCAGGAACAGCTTTCATCATGTTGAATTTGTATTGGCAACTAAACATTCATTGAGTGATGTCAAGGTGCACTAAGATGTTCAGCAGAGAGACAATAATGTACCTTTCTTTGGAAGGCAGTTTAATGGCATGAAAATATTGGGAGTCATGGTTGTGAATAAGGTGTGTAAAAATACGCCGTAGAGTGAAAAGTTCAGTGACCAACGGGATTGAGTAGCAGTGAATAGCCAGAGAAACGGAAAGGTAATCATGTACCAGAGGGAATAGTGAAGAAGGGAGCCAACATGTAGGTGGTGTGCAGGAGATACTGGACTTCATAAAACAGTGAAGAAGGGAAACAGAAAATAGACACTTTTCCTCCAGCGTTGATGACAGTAAGGGTGGGGTAGCACCCCATGTTGGATTTGTCAGGAATAATCCTGAGACTCAGGAGGAAATTGAAGTAGCATTCTCAAATGGATTATAGTGGGATTACCAAGGAATGAGGGTGGAGGAGAAGGCAGTTTTGGATGAAAAGGTGAGACAGAGAGGAACATGGAGCTGTTTGGGGAAAACTGGAGAGATTTGGAGATACATGAATTGCTGCTTGTGAAATTTGTATCTCTCTATGCTGTGAGGATGCCATTGCTGGTGGAGAAGAAGTATTAAGTTGCTGGGCATAAGTGTGAAATATTTTGCTGAAGTAAAACTAGGAGGCTAGAATGAGAGAATGAAAGGAATCTTTCTGTTGGATGGAAAAGAATTCTGGGGATGCTAGTGGTCAAAGAGAATTGCACGGAAAGAGGTGTTATATCATGGAAATAGAAAAAGAAGAGGAAAGAGGGGTTTGAAGCAAAGAGCAAACATTAATGGTAGCAGAGAAGGCTACTTGCAGAATGAAAAATTCTGTAACAATTCTCAATCCTCAGAGACAAAATTTCATGGAAATACTGCAGCCTATTTGAAGGACTCTTGGATATCAATTTGGACATTTTTATATTTCCTTACCTTTTACAATCATCTCATTTATATTACATGAGACAAAAAGGATTAATTGATTCAAAGGTGTTAATTGCAAACAAGAAAAAAATCTTTCATACTTAAAATAGTAATTTGTTTTAATGTCTGTTAAAAAAGAAAGCTAATTTTAAAAGCGACCATGTTTGAAATTTAATCAGAAATTGCACTGTAGAATAGCGAGCAGCTTTTTCTCTAAAAGGTATTACAAACTTTTTCACTCTATCCAGTGCTTAGGTACTTGATTGCTGCTCTGAAAGCTAGTTTGGAACACACTGTTCTGTTAGTGTAAACCACTATAAACAATTTTTGAATTTTTTTTCCTGCTTTGCCAGTTTTTTGCTTGCATGTATGGGGGTTTTATTTGCTTGCTTATTTAGCTAGTCAAATATATAAAACTATCGTGAGAAAGAAACAACATCAAAGAGGGAACCATGGAATTGAGATAAGAATATTGTGTGAAAAGAAAATGAAGTTTACTTGAGAATGCTCAGTTTATCACTGACATGCATGAGGAAAAATATCACTTACACCTTTAACTGAGGCATAGTTCCATCTTCATTGTTCCATCTGAATTAATAAAACCAAATCCATAGTTTAAAAAAAAAATTATTGATTTTCAAATAACATGCAGAGAGGTAATATGGCATGATGGTGACAGTGCGCTTTTATCAGAAAAAATCAAAGAATGTAGAAGAAAGAATAGCTTGGTATGTTACAAGAAGTTTAGTGAAAATGCTTTCATTTCTTAAATACACCTATCCTCTTAGAATATACATGTGCTGGCTACTATTTCGTTAAGCAAACAGATTTATTATAAAGCCATCTTTGATAACTCATTGCAAATTACACCATTTTGGCTCAAGGATTACTGAACCAGAAATGTTAACTTTATGTAGATTTTTATGTATTTTCAGTCGTGTTTCACGCTATTTACACTGTGCCTCTGTTAGACTGCAGAAGTGGTTTAAGCTTTGGGGACACTGAAAGAATATGAGAAATTTTATTTAATATTTGGGAATAAGATGAGAATAAGTCTGTTATAGTTGCTTTTTGAAGACAACTTCGTAGCTTCTTTATAATTTTTTTCTGTTTATATTTTTGTTTATTGCCAGTAGGCCAAAAGCTACTTTTAAATGATATGAAACATCCAGGGTTGGCATAGATGAGTTTGAAGAAATCTGTGGACTTTCAGTGGAGTTCTAGTGTATCTTAGCTGTATCTTTAATGGGATTTTTGCAGAATAACATTGATCACATTTGATTATTTTCTGGAAGGCAAAGAAACCTTCAACAGCTGGGCAAGTCTAAGAATGATCAATTTAACTTCTAGAGAGCCAAACGGAGGAATGGGCGGTTTTTTTTTGTTTTGTTTACAAAAGCCATATTTATGATAGTACAAAGGAGGAAAAATGTAAATTTGCTAGGATAACATGAGATGGGTTAGATGAGTTATGAAAAGATACATAAGAGAGTTCGTTTTACATCCTTGTGTGTTTTTGTCATGCAGTGTAAAAAAATCTCTAAAGGAAGCCAACTGAATAGTTGCCAAAAGCTATTTTTATTAGTAATGTGTATCATTTTTGTGGCCAAGATACGTTATTTTCTCAAATGCAAAGTTTGACTGTGCAGCCAAACATTCAGCTGGGGTTTCATTTTCAAACCTTTAGGCAAATATTTAGCAATGCTATCTTGCTAAAATGGTTTCCTGAAATATTTCTTGATGAATAAGCATAAACAAGATGAAGTTGTTTCTGTGGTCAGCAATATTCTTAGAAGTTCAATGTTCTTCCTGGTGAATGAAGCATGGGCAGATAGGAAGGACTTTCTCATTGCTTTACAAGGGATCAGAGACATCTCTAGGACAGGCTGACCTGCTTGCTTCCTTGTTTTGCCTAAACGCTAAATGTATAGTCAAATCTATCAGGTGGCTTTCCTCATTGGCTTCTGCATAAATGTTTTAGTTTTTTTTTAATAGAAATCAAGTTTTTTATCAATTGCAATTAAGAAAACACTAAATAATTTTTCACCTTGCTTGGCTACACCACTGTATGACTTTTCTTCTCAGACTGCTCTTTTCCATAATTTCCAAGCATTTTCTGACTAAGTATTTCACACTTGTGTTTTTATTTGCATTCACAATTGCTTAATCTAATGCATGATGCATTGAAGTTTCCATAAATTTAAAAAATAAATATGGACCTTTTTTTTAATTCTCCCAGTCATATAGGTTCTTCATTGCAATGTAGTTGCTCAAGAAAAACTACAGATTATTTGAAAAAAAAAAAAAAAGAGCTGAGTCTTTTATGAGTTCAGTAATTGCAAATAACTAGGTAAGCTTCCCGATGAAATACATGTGAGAGATTATTGGAGGTTGTTGAACCACTGCTGAGTGTGAGAGAGAAATCCTAAAGACTTGTCACCCAGATAAAAGGCCTTAGTTGCAACAGATAAGAATATAATGGTTGCACGGGACAGTTAAATACAATTGTAAGTCAGATGTCCTGATAGTGTCAAGTAAGGTTAGGCTACCATATTCATAATTGATTAATTAGGATTGAGAGAAAAGAAGGAGTGTTTCAGGTCTGCTGATTATACATGTAGATGTCACTTGGTTAGAAAGTCACAGAGAAGAGGAAATCATGTAAGAGTGTAATCCTGTAAACACTAAAACCTCAGATTTCACAAGTTAATCTTGTTTTGAATCAGTGTGCTCATTACTGAAACAGCATCCATTTCTAAACCACGGGAAGTGGTATTGAAGAGCAGTCACATAAGTCGAAAGCCCTGGGATCATGTTTACAGAGACTTAAGGAAAGCATCTGATACAGCCTGCAACTGCCTGCTCGGGGAAAATACTGAGAAATTCCTGAATTCATCTGACATATGTAGACCTGCCATTTTTCAATTGATACACTAAACCCGGAAAGTACACTTAGATTTCTTTTGTGGATTATGATTGAGAGCAAAGGAGATAACGCTTCCTTCAGTAGAGGTGGCTGAAGGGGGGATGGGGAAGTAGACATTTGGAGAGTGTAACTCTTGCCTTGGGAACCTGTCTGCCTTGTCAGCTGTGATCAGAGCTCTGAGATGTTGTCTGTTTCTGATGGGATCACTTTGAACAAAGACCCAAGACAGCTTTGGTCAGTTGTGACTAAAAATGAGATTTCTGGTTTATTTGTTTGTTTTCGTCTTCGTCTTGCAGCTTTGTAACTGATACTTTTATCACCATGAGTCTGGCCTGTAATAATATGTCATCTTGGAAGGCTTTTACATTTGCTAAAAATTACAGTTTTTGCGACTGACTATTGCCAGCTATTTTATTTTGCTGTAAGTATCTTAGGTGAAAAGACTCATTTAAAACTCAAGTAGCTGTACGTGACCTCAGACTTGCTGGTCAGGCATCTCTGTTGCTGTCCTGCCCTTCTGCCTCTGGTTTGAAACCAGCAGAAATCTCGATTGTAGTTGTATGGTTGACTGTGTTCACACTAATAAATAAGTAATATTTTGCTATACATCTGTAAAACAGAGAAGGATTCATATAGCCATCTTTGTAGGTTTCACTTTCCCCAAGGCCTGCCTTAATTTACTGTCTTTGCTGAAAAAAAAATCTAGAAGATGTTAGGAGTGAGAAGGAAGAAGAAGGTCTTGGCTGGGACATTCAATATTTTGTTAAAAATGGGGGGAGGGGGCAGAATGTGAGAACCATTATAATCTTGGGAAAGTGCCGGCTTACTGTGAAATACTGTATCTCACAAACAATGTGGGAAGTTCAAAAATTCCATAAGTTAGACATATTGTTATTTTTCTCATGGATGTAGCTTGGATTTTTGAGGTGAACAAACTGAGTAGGTCTGTCTTTTTACTAGAACAAGTTTTATGGAGTGTTTTGGAGCAGGAGAGCAATTGTGGGATGCAGAGCTGTAGCCATGTGTCTCTGTTGTAGGTCATTCTTTTGTGGTAAACCGTTCATGTGGCCACTGTTGTCTTCACTTCCTGTATGGGTCCTCTTAAGTCCATACTCATGTTTATACAAGGGATACTCATTGCTGATGCTCCTCCAGTCATGTACCTTTGCCCCCACCCCTTCCCAATCTGTTCTCTGGTTTCCTTTTATCTTCTGGCTCTTGTTTGCTCTGAGGACTGTGGCAATATTGCAAACCCTGACATTTATCTGTTATTTTTTGTTTTTTTCAATACATGAAACTGTGTCCTTTCTCACATATGCTTCATGTTTTATGCCTGTCATCTCATTTTTTCACACAAGTACAGTCAGCTGTAATTGCTTAACAAAAATTTACGTGCGAATACAAAGCTAGGAGGAAAGTGCTTACATTGGTGGAGTTATTTGTTAGAAAGCCTTTAAATAAGTTGCAGAAGATAGTGGATTGCTGCAGAATTTGCTGAAGTAACTAAACCTTTCAAAAATGTTAAGGACTGATGAACTTGTCAAATTTTGCATGGTGCATGACTATTACTTCATAATAGCAGGCACCTCTGCAACAAAAGGAGAAGGATAAGAAGGAGATATGTAGATACACTTTGTCCTAATTATCTTGACATCTTTATCTTATGTTTCAATGCTCTTCCTTTCCCTTCTTGAATCAAATTTTTGAATTGCGTACATTGATTCTGTTGTTTCATGTCTTTCCAGCTAGAAACATTCTGATAACAATTTTTTTGCTGATGATTTGTTAGCAAGATTAGACATCTCTTAAAAATACTAACAGGTCAGAGGCCAAAAACATTATTTTCTTTGAAAACTGCAATGAATGTTTGCCAGTATGTGTAAAAACTTCTTTTCAACCTTCAATCATTTTAGAATATTTGATTTAGTACTACAATTCAGGGTTATATTCCTTTGCAGAATAATATATGGAGGGCAAGCTTGCAGAGCTCAAAGTTAGGAAAACAATCTTTTACTGGTAAACTGAGCAAATTTATTTTAAAAGACGTAGAATTGCTGATGCAATCTTATTATCCCTTTCAGTCAAGCATGGTTTTACATTAAATCCTAAAGTATCAAAGCAGGATAGAATTGGGCAAAACTTTTTCTTTTGGTTTCATTTTTGTCATTAAGGGGCAAATGATGTCAGTCTTTGACATCTATATGTAACCGTTTTCCGTTCTCTATAGGACAGTTGAAAAAAGGGCAAAAGCTGGTCAGAGTATAAGTACTCCAATGAGAAGGCTCTATAGTGCATGATGTAAAATGAAAAAGTAATTTCAGCTGGAAAAGACCCTTAAGAGCATCGAGTCCCACTATTTACAATGTTATATACTACCTTAACCCTGCCAAACCCACCTCTAAACCATGTCCCCAGGTGCCATATTGGCACATCTTTTAAATACATCCAGGCATGGTGACTGAACCACTTCTCTGGGAAGCCTGGTCCAATGCTTGAATACTCTTTCAGGGAAGAAATTTTTCCTAATATGCTATCTAAACCTCTCTTGGCACAACTTTGGCCAATTTAAGATGAGTTTTTTAATTCCTGAAAGATACGGTTTAGGTATTATTGATGGATTCACAAATAAATGCTAAATAAAATTAGTATCTTTGACCATAGGAAAATAACACAAATTCTGGACTGGTATGTGATTTGCTATCTATCTATAGATGTTTTAGGATTTTACTTGTAAAACATAAAAGAAAAGGCATTCGTTGGACCCCCGATCTCTTTCTGTGTTTTAATTTGGATCCAACACAAAACAAGAGGAAAGAATTTCAGATTGAGGATGAAATTAAAGGAAAAAACCCCACACCCTCACATTAAGTTGGGCAGCAGAGTGAAAAAAATGGTATTTTAATATATGTATGTCAGTGTGACATTGCCTGGAGGGATGGGAGTGTTGTGGAGCCCGAATTAAGTTTTTTCTATTTGTTTGAATTAGCTTAATATCATAATGTAATCTTTTGGTCATTTTTTAAACTGTGAATAATAACCATTTATGATGTTTTTGAAAGTGTCTATGGTATTTCTTAGACAAAAAATACACAGTTTTAATTGCCTGTTAATGTTTACCAAATACTACAAAAAATTTATTTCCTGATAGCCAATTCACATTTTATTCTTTACACGTTTCCACATATTTGGAAAATTTTATGCAATTAGAAGCACAAAATATGTTTTTTAGTATTAATGAACACTCCCACCAAAGACAAACAGTTGTAAATCATGGTCTGTTTATAGACTTCAGGGTATGCATAATTGGATGAAAGTGATGGTAATTTCAAAATAATTGCTATGGCTAGGTGTAGGCCATTGCATTCTGTGTTCAAATACTGTAGGAAGCATGTTGTTGGTATTTGAAGTCCCCCTTTGTTTGTTGAAGAGTCATTTGTGGAGGGAATGCCTCACAGTGACTCGTCATTGGCTGACCAAATCTGCACATCAAAATAAGCTTGCAATAATTATTAACATCATCACACAAAGATTCTCTAGCTTTTGAACCAAATTTAGAAAAAAACGTTCTTAGGAATAAACAACATTAATTACTTCACTAGTTTGTGTCTCTTACTTAAAAAATAACCCATTAAAAGAGCCTCAGTAAGGTGCATAGTCAAAAATTAGAAGGTAAATTTACTGATGATTCCTGTGCAAGCCTAAATCAGTCTGTGTGATTGCATTGCTTGATCACTTTCTCCTTTCACGATCACATTCTCTATCATATTTTGTAGAAATGTCTCTATTTTAATGCACAGTATGGATAAATATGGCTGAGCAGCTGCTCATTGTTTTGTCCTCTTACTCTTCAGGGTGGGATTCTAGGTCTGATTTTGCTGCATGTTGTTCAAGCCCTCATCTGAAAAGATACGCTTATATGCGTGAATTTTGTTTTGCTCATCACTACCATAAATAAAGTACTTAAAGGTCACTAATCTGCCATTTTCTCCTCTGTTTTAATCCTCATTTTACAGAGGGGAAGATTAGATACAGTCGCACTGGAAACCTTTAAGCCTCGAATGCCTAATTTTACAACTATGTGAATTAGTTTTCTTACCTAAGTATGAAAAAAGGAATCGCCTGTCTCAAATTTGTTTTTATTTGTTTCTGCCTTTTCCCTTTTTCCCTTCCTGTGTTTCCACTTCCTGTCTTGGAATCTTAACTGAGACCCTTGTTTTTGGTTGGGAAGTGGGAAAGTCTGATTTGACAAGACCATTTAAATTTAATTTGAGGTTCCTTACCTGTTAATAGAATTTTTAGGTATTTTACTAAATAATGACTTAATAAATAAGAAGTGATCTCCATACAAGAACAAGATGTGAACTTGAAGGTAATTTCGACCTTTCTTTAGGATTATTAGCAAAATAGAAATAATTAAAATAAAACATGCATCATTCCCATACTTCAATTTTACTGTACCTAAATAGAACACAAACCTCTCTGAACTTTATTCTATTATGTAAGCCATGAATTCTGTCAGGAATTAAATTTGGCGAAGGTAAATTTTTCCAGTCCTTTTAAGTCCTTTCCAAAGTATGTACATTGTATTTTGGTAGTTTTGAGAAACTAAAAGCCTACTTAGGGGAATGTTGAGAACTGTCTTGGAATGTATTTTTATCTTAACCAGGCATAACTACCTTTGTTCAGTGCTAGTGGGAGTTTTCCAAGAGCGCTGCTGCTATGTAAATCGGTACTATATAATTAAATCTATGAAGAATTCCAATTTTGCATACAAGCTCTTGTTATGAAAGCATCTTCTAAAACAAATGTAACATTTTTTAAAGTCTGTTGGAAATACTTAGCTACTGTACCTCCTAAAAATGCAGGGATTTCTGTTTAGAATAAGGAATAGCAACAGAGCACAGAAAACGCTATGAAGTTATGTTTGTCCCATTTGTTTCATTTGTTATTTGATTCATAATTGTAATTTATTTTGTAATGCTCTGTTTGTTTGGCGAACAGGTACATACAAAGTTCCACTGCAGGCAAGCCCATGCTTCAGGCAGTGACACTTCATGTCTGACATTTTCCTATGATGGTACTGTCCTTGCCAGCCGAGGAGGTAGGTGATTGAAAGAACCCTGACATGTTGAATGTAAGATGTTTTTAATGAAATGAAAACATTGCATTCATTAAGCAAACCATATAGATCATGTTAATTGTTAGAGGTCATTGTTTGTGGTGGAGCTAAGGTAGTGAAATCAGATACTAGTGATTCAAATATGAAGTATTTCACAGTTTAATACTTTTATTTGATGCACCATGCAATACTATGTTCCTGAAAGAGAATTTTACAGCAGTTAAGAAATATTCTAAGATAACTTTGCTGACTATATGACACAGTTTCTGATCTGTGTTCTTGTCTAGCAGTAATAATACAATGAAAGAAATTCATTAGCTTAATTAAAAAAAAAAATCCAGTTCTTTTGCTTAATTCTTCCATGGAGGATAAATGCTTCTCAATAACACTATCTCTTCTCTGGAGGTATTAATTCCTCATACAGCTTTCTTAGGCAGTATAATTTTTTTGTCCTAATCTGAATTTTTGTCTAATCTGTACTAAAAACATCAAAAGTTGATGACTGCAATTGACCTTCCAAAAATATACTTGAATGGCAAAAGAATTTGTAGTGTCCACAGGACTGGAAAAACAGGCTTGTGTTGTAAGCTTCAGATAAAACTTTTGTAAATGAGTCTTAGACAATAGAACAAGACTTGAGAAGGCAAAGATGTATTTGAGGACTCATTAACTTCATTATTGGGATAGGATGGTGTCTGCTGAAGACAACTTTTCATGCAGAGATTTGTCTGCCCAGTATTTTGCAGGCAGGTGCAAGCGTACAAGCCAAGCTGTCTGGATGGAAAACAGCTGTAACCAGAAGCTCTGTGTATGAATTAGCATTGCCCCAAGGCCAAATAAACAGGCCTAGGGAGAGGCAGTATACATTAATGTTGCTAAAACTGTGCCTAACATATGTTTAGAACATCTGGTCAGTTTGGTACATAGAAAGAGATTACATACACAAAATACCAGAATATAGGTATTGATAGATTAAAAAAACTCTGAAGCAGTGGATGTGTTTCCTAGCCAGGTAGCTTGCATTTTCTTTGTCTCCTCCCTGTGCCCCTGACCCTGAAGAGTGTAGAGTGTCTGACTGGTGCATGCCGGTACAGTGAAATGCAGCTGCTATTTGGTGCAGCCTCACTGATTCTTTGTAAGTCTTGCCACATTTCAAAGATTCCAGATGTTGCTTCCCAGAACACATTTTTCAGAGTAAGGACTTTGTAGTCTTATCCTTGAAGGCCCTAGGCATTTGGACACTAATGGCACTCGTGTTGTTTCGTAACTGCTGTTCAGGGTATTGAGTTGAGCTGCTGTTCAGAGTTCTGCTGCCACTCATGAATGGGTTGTAAGTGGTGAGGTAAAAGCTCTCAAGCTTTTTTTGTCCTTACTGAACCAGACTTTTATTATGTGTGGACCTTCTCCTGCTTGGAAAATATGTGAACTGTGTGTCTTTCCATTCTGCACTAAGTAAAATGCTGTGTCTGTCTGCCAGTGGTGATTGCCACAAAAAAAATCAAACGTACTTCAGGAAATTCAGGGATAAACCTTGGTGTGCTTTTAAATATAGCAGCAAACAAGGCTATTATTTAGTGAGGAGTATTCACTAGTGCTGTCTTGAAACCTCCATTTATGCAAATTCTCTTCTGTTTCTCATTTATGAATGTAGACCACATAAATGACCTTTTCTTATTTTTATTGCATGTGGCACTTTTACTTGCCTGCTTTTCTTCATCTGTCTCCAGTTTTTGTTTCGTGTTAAACAGACTTTAATTTACTCAGGTTTTATCTTCCACATTCTGCTCTAAGATGTATAAAATGTTGATTGATTGTTTGCAGAATGTAAGACTGCACAGAAATTTGGCCACTCATTGTGGATAAAAGTGCTACCTTTGTCTAGTATATTAAGAGGAAAAAAAGAGCTCTGTGTGCACTATGCTAGAAAGTAAGGAGGATTCATATCTTATTTTGACTTGTTTGGTTAGTGCTTTAATATGAGTATTGCTTTGGATCTGTACCAACAAAAGCAGATGTGGATCCAGCATTCGTAGATTAACACACCTGCCAAGTGCTGAGGATCAAAGAGAGGATAGTTGTTTGGGGCATGGGAACTTTCATTGAAAGCCTGATGGACTTTCCTGCATCTGATGTAGATCTGTGTTGGATATGAGAAGATGAGGCATGGCTCAGCTGCAGACACAAGGGAAAATGAAAACCTAAGGAGCTGCTTATGAAAGTTTCCAGTGCTGTTCTTGTTGGATATTAGGTAGTAACTTGACAGAAACTTAAGAAAGTGATATTTCTGCATGCTTGAAACAATGAAAGGTAGTACTTGGGGAACATTTTCTTTGTTTAGCAGGGGAGAGATAAGAATTAGGATTGGACTTGAGGTCTTACTGTAAAAAAAATTAAAATGTTTTTTGACTCCTTATATTTTTTGTTGGTCTTTTTTTTTTCATTTTACTTGCATTTCTTTATTCATTTTGAAATTGGTTTAAAACACAGAAACATATAAGCTCAAGGGTTATGCAGCAGTATGTATAGTGACTGTTTTGTGTAGTGTAATCACATACTGCTTTTCATAGTAAATGCAAACATTGGCATTTCAAAAATCAGATGGCTTTTTGTCAATATTTCTTGGAAGCTGAACACTGGTGTTCATTCTAACCATGCCAGAAATACATTTACTAGTTTTAATAGGCATAGTCAGGTAAGTGCAACACTTGGAGCTGAAATGGCATTATGAAAGTCTTCTAGTATCCTTCTAGCCGTATGTTGTATGTTCATTCTATATATTTAGAGTGGATGATGCGCTTAAGTATTTGATCAGGCTGGTATGAATGCAGGTGATGCTGAGGAGTGTTCCAAATGTAGGTATAGATTCCTTGATTTGTGACTTCCCTCACAAGATCTTTGGTTTTGGTTCCAATCTTTGATGCCTCCAAAGGTTTCTGTATAGTTGTTGCAGCTCCTGCTGTGGAACCAGTACAGAATGCAGAAGCCTGTACCTTGTTCTGTAAGCTGTCTCTCACATATGTAGTGTAAGCCTTCATAAAAAGGGTCAGAGTTGATAAACATATTCTTGTAAGCTTCTTATGCTATGTGTTTCCAAAGCTGTAACTTTTTAAAATTCCCATTTCCTATCTTTCTTTGCCTCATTGATCTCTGTGAACAATTTCTGTCATCAAGTTTTGCTTTCAGCAGAGAACTCCCTCTTTTTAAATAGAGTGTTGCTGACTGTAGGCTTTGTGAATTCCTGGCAGCACTTTTACTTCTTTTGGTGCTACTCACATTCATGTGCTTGTCTTCCTGGTCAGTATCTTCTGAAAGAAAACAAAAAAATAGGATCAAATCTTTATAGTGCTCCGGCATTATTGTGACTAAAGAGCATTTGAAAAATGCCTATCTTTGCTCACTAAAGACTGTTTTTCTAGGACCTAATTATTACCTCTTGATAAATCCAGTGCTCAATACCAGTGGCATAACAGTGTCTTGACCTGATTGTGTCAGTCTTGAGCCTATTTATTGGTATCCTTATTAAAATGGCGAAAAATAGAGTTTGAAATGCTACTAAAAATGCTGTAAAAGCTTTAAATAATCATGCCAGGCTTTGGAGAAGTCTGCCATCAAGAAAAACTACTGAATGATCTGAGTAGACTATTTGGAATATTCATACTAAATTGCACAACTTCTGTTTATGTGCTTTTGTTTAAGGATAACCGTTTTTGTTCATGTGTAAATTAATTAAAAACAGATCACTACTGCTGCAGCTCTGTTAAAGCTGCCTCCTAAGCACTGATAGAAGGATCCTACTGGGAAAAATCCTTGGTGCTGAGGAAGGCCAATATTCTGTGATCTTAGTGGCAGTGATTTCAACTCAAAATGCAAATTAGATTTAGGAAACAATTTGCATTTGCACACTGGTAGTTTTAATTAGGAAACGTGAATTGGAGCAAATTCTTAATGATGGTAAAGTTTCACAGCATTAGCAAGTCAAGTCATTCTACTAGCATTTTCCCCTCTCCCAAATACTTACTCTACTATTTCAGTTTAAGACAATGTTGACTTGAAATCAACCATAAATTTGAGTCCTACTAGGGTCTTCTAAATTTTTTTAACCAGCCTGTTAAACTTTCTTCCTAGCAAACTGAGCTATATCTACATGTCTGATCGCATTTCTCCTGCTAAAACCTGGCAGGACTACAGCTTGAAGATCATGTCAAGGCTCATTCCACTAGGAACAGAACAGCCTTGGCTGCTAGCCGTAGATCTGTCCCTATCCAGGAGATTTGCAAAGTGGCCAAATGCTGTCCTTTGCATACATTTATAAAGTGCTGGTGCTTTAGATATAACATCTCGACGATAAGTGGTGGTGTTGTTGTTTTTTTTTTTTTTTTTTTGGGGGGGGTGGGAGGGAAAATGGAGGGGTTCATTTTACATGACTAAATGCTTTGAAGTACTTGGGATGGAGTCTACTGGGAAACAATAAGAAAACGCATATTCCCAAAACAGGGACTTAACATTTTTCTTTCTTGTCGTTTTTTAGCTTCTCAATGAACAGAAATATACTCTACTCTAGACATAATTTATTTAAGTTGTCTACTTCTTAAAAATATTTTGTAGTAAGGAGTTATCCTAGTCTTTAATATAAACATACATGATGTACGAGGCCACACATTACTGCTTTCCCTGTAAAGGGCACTGCTGGCCTTGATTTCTTTTGTTACTTCTTTTAAAAACATTTTATTTCCAAGGCCTCCTTTGAGCTCTTGAGCTCAAAGGCTATGAATCCACAAAATACTTGTAGATAACCAAATTACTTCCCTGCAAGATTTGTACTTTGGAAGGAAGCAGGTCTTGCCTCCTAGGTCAGAAAGATTTTGTAACATTTTGTCTGGATATTTTTAAAGAGAATTGTTGCTTAAGTGTCCTTCTTTTTACCCTTGAAAGTGCTGAGGCACTGCTGTCAAATGCTCAGACGTGTCTAGGTGCTTGAGTGAGGTACTTCAAAGCTCAAATTCTGTAGCTCATCTCATGTTGGAAATAAGTGTTCCAGAAGGACAATCAGAGCAGAGATGTAGATGTCTCTGAGAATAACTAACTAATCTCCTTTTTTACCCCAGTTCTCATTTTGTTAATATGTCATGACTTTTCAAGAAGAGGTAAACAGCCTGACTTTTACTGGCCTACAGTCACACCATGTTTATCAAACACAGATGAAAATTGCTACAAATCTCTCTTTGTAACCTTGATTTTTGCTTTTATAGCTAAAGGTAGTGTGGTGAAAAGGTTTCGTTACAGCAAGCGTGGTTTCACTTGCTTCCTTTCACTCCCTTCCCTGAGGATTTCTGACTGATTCCAGGGCCTCTTCTCCATACTGAGATAGGAGCTTGTTGCCTGCTAAAGAAGGGGGAAGACTTTTATGTGCTTTTCATGTTCTTCCTGTTTACTTTTTCAGGACAGGTAAAAGCCACACATATAAAGCTTGTTTGGTTTTTGATCTAGAGCATTCATGGCAACATTTTAAATTTCTTTAGATATCTTGAAAGTTAAATTTGCTCCTAGAAGCAAAACACCAATGCTCACAAACACAGAATAAATTAGTGATTGAGGAATCTGATTCCACTGTGAATAGTGGTTCTTGATAGGAGGGATTAGCACAATAGAACGGAGCCATTGAGGAGAAGTTTCTGGTATACTGGAGTGACACATATTGAGCTTCTCAACCTTGCACTGCCATGGTCACTTACCGAGGAAAAACTTCCAAATTGTTCCCATTTTGGATGCTTCTATTAATAATTTTGCTCTCCTTCTCTCTGCATTAAAGAGTGAAATTTTCTGACGTGTGTAAGTTCTTGACTTGAATTCTTTATTGCTAACCTTTGTCTATTCTGTTTCATAGGTGATGATACTTTAAAGATATGGGATATTAGGCAATTCAAAAAACCTCTTAATTCAGCAGATGGACTGCCTAGCTTCTTTCCGATGTAAGTATTCTAATTTATTCCAACAACAGGAATAGCAGTATTTTTGCTGAACGGGGAAGTGTTCTACTGGAGTTCTTATCCTCAGTTGTCACTAGGTCCACAGTTGTGCAGAGAGGACTGCACAAGGAGAACTGTGCAGTGACAATTCTGGTCTATTTTAGGGATTCATGTTGCTTTAAAAGATCTTATTTTTGTGATATTTCAGTCTCATATGGCTTAAGTCTAATTAGATTAGTAATATTTCAAGAGGAGGCCCTTATGTGTGTAATGAGATATAGATGTAAACCTTATTCTTATTTAGTCTATAATTAATTCAAAAAGAGCTGAATGAAAAAGTAGACATAACATGAAGGTACATAATATGAATTCAGGTTACAGTGTCAGAAGTGCTGATTTTATTTTACTGCATAGTGCTAAGTATTGTTTGCAATATTTTTATTGGTCTGATCTGCATTCCTATAGCTGTAATACAGCCAGATCCCCTAAGGACAGCTTATAATTTTGAAATAAGATCTTAGAAAGGCAAGTCATGGACAGCCCAATCATAACTGCAGTTTGTAACACAGCGGAGAAATAAACAGAAAAACATATTTGGCCAATGTATAGACACACCACCTTGCATCACTGAAGAATATATCATCAGCAAACCAGATTTCATGATTAGTACATTTTTTTACTTAATGATGACAGCTAGATTTTAAAGTCCTTTTTTTTGTTTTGTTTTTCATATTGAAAAGCTTGCAAGACTTTTGAGTGGAGGAGAATTTTGCTGGGAGGAGAATTTTTATTGAATCTGCCAGTGTTGCACATCTTGTGCACACCTGTAATAACAGTTGTAACTGATAACTCTAATTGATAACTACAGCAATAGATGACAGCTAACAAAATAATTTTTCAAGCTTTGTCTAACAGATAGAAAAGATTGTTTTAAGAAGTGCAATTTGTATCTAACTTCTTGATATGTTAATTATTTATCTGCCCAGTGAGATGCTTTGTTTTCTTCAACAGGACAGATTGTTGTTTCAGTCCAGATGATAAGATCCTTGTCACAGGCACCTCTGTTAAGAAAGGTGGTGGCAGTGGGAAGCTGTTTTTCTTTGATCGTGAGACCTTCCAGAAGCTGTATGAGATAGAAGTTACAGATGCGGTATGTATTTTAGTTTAATCATCTCTTCAAAATATGAATGAAATGATGTCCATATGCTTCTTTTCCCTTATACAGGTCATTACCTACTAACACTATTGTGATTTTCCTACTCCATGGTTAAGAGTTAGGGCTAGAGTAACCTGAATAATTTTTTCAATTAAATTAAAAGAAAAAGTCCTAGGACAAGGTGTTTAAGCAGTAGAGCTTCCCTGCTCTGGTGTTAGCATTGCATTTCTCAAGGATTTCTGTGAATCCTTCTAGATCTATGAAGTGAGACACAAATCCTAAAATACATAGATATTTATGTTGCTTACTTCACTAGTTATCATGATGAAATGCCTTATTGTGACAAAACTTTTTGTCCATGAGACCAGATTAGTGGTTACTCAAGAATGTGTTTCTAGCTAGTCTAAATGCAGCGATTTGTTGCAAAAAAAGGCATCATTAAGAAATCCATCAAAAAATACTATTCTCACCAGTTACTGTAAAAACCTGAAGCTGTGAACCTGTAATACAGAAGGGTCTGTACGTGGCTTGAACTGACCACCTGTTCCCTTGTACAGAAGGGAAAAGCTCATTACCATAGATGAAAAGGTCCTTTTACTCTTGTGATATACAAGTAAACTTATGGGTGATAACACACCATAGGAGTGGATGAAATTACAACAGAAGTGCCACTGATAAGTATGGCAATGTATGCTTATGTCCCTTTAGTTGTTGGAGTATTTCAGGTTACCAATTTTGTCACTTTGTTTCAGGATACCAATTTCTCCTTCTGAACCTTTTAAAAGCAAGCACAGTAGGCTTTCCTAGCACAGCAGACCACACCTCCTTCTGCTGGATGCGGTTTATACACCACCGCCTCTGTATTTTCTTATCTTTTTAAATCCTGCTTTCTCCATTAGTCCATTCCAAGGTAAAATCTGCTTACAGATGGATTTCTTATGTCTATAATTTTGGTGGCATCTGTCTTGGAAATTAAAAATGCTGCATTCTTACCAAAGAGGAATACACATTACAGATGGATTTCTTATGTCTATAATTTTGGTGGCATCTGTCTTGGAAATTAAAAATGCTGCATTCTTACCAAAGAGGAAAGCACAGAAGAACAGAAGAACACCTGTTTTCATCTTACACATATAATATAAATAGAAAGGGATTTTATATGACTTTGGAAGTTTTACTTGCTACTAAATAATTTCTCCAAATACAGCAGAAATTGGCTTTTATATTTTTCTCCTGTAGAATATATCAAACCACAAACCAAGCTAAACTCGTGTGAATTTCTAGGGGATTTTTATTTTCTGATACAAGCCTTATAACCAAGTATTTATAACCTCTTTCTGAGAGAAAAAATGAATGCCTCAGCATCTTGTCTGAAACTTCATGACAGAGAAAACAACTATATAAGATAAAGTACAAGAAGTAGATTTTTGTAGGAGCTCTCCTGTATGTGGGCACCGGAAGCAAAATAGTTTCATAATTCCATTCACAATGAATTTGAACTCCTTAGACCTGAGTGTTTGGAGGTGCTCATGATGGCATCTCCTTTTAGTAGTGGTCATGTCAGTAACAGTGTGCAGAAACTTCATTAAAGCTCTAAGGCTGCAAGTGGGAGGAGCGTGTCAGTGGTAGATCCTGTATCTCCAAAACCACTTAAATAGTGAGAAGTATTGCTTGCCAGTCTTTTTTTTTGCATTCAAAGAAATTTTTGTTTTCATTTGGTAACTTTGTCTTCTAAGTCTTGGAAATAAAGGGTCTGTTTACCTGCCAAGATAGATCGTGCTACAGGGGAGTCCACAAAAGATCCCTTTGCTCTCAGTTTCTCTTAGAATCAAGAGCTAAATTTCTGTTCTTTGTTTAAAAATGCAAAGGAAACATGAAACGGAGACCCAACAGTAAGAAACTGTCAATAAACAACTTCATTGGGGCCACTAATATAGTAAAATTTTAAATATGTGTACAAGTCTAAGCAGGATCATAATTTTATACTATAAATTTGTATAGGTGCTGATATTTATATGGTACTTTTTAAGACTGTAGCAAATCACTTTGGTCCATAGAGTTTTAGTGCTGCTGGTTTTCTTCATTTGTAGTTATAAAATTTAAGACTGTCACACATCTGCTTTGCATATAGTGGAAATGAAAATAATGGAACTAATAGGTGAAGAATTTAGACAAATACTGATCTTATGACATAATTTTCAGTGAGTCAGCACTACCAATACCTGTACAAGAAGTCTGTCTAGCTTACAACTTCAACTCTACACATCTAAGGAAAACACAGTTTAGCATATCATCTGAATCTTAAAGAAGAAAAATTCCTATAAGCAGTCTTACAAAATAAAAGCAGTATATTTTTTCAAGGTCTTTCTACTGTTTGTATCTTTTGCCTTTTTCATTAGTGTTCTTTACTTGTTATTCTCAAATTAGTATGTTTGATGAAATAAAACACATAAAGGCATGCTAAAAGTAAATGAATGTTCAAGAAGCTGGCTTTTACATTTTTAAGCAGTAAATGCTGTTTGTTGGAAAGATCATTGGTCTGTAAACTGGGAGATTAATATCTTGTGTGCAGTTTATCAAAGCATTTTTATCAGCAGTGCAGTAATTACTTTGTTTCTACCGGCTGCTTTCCTAGTTTCCATTTTTTCCTTATACTCTCAAAAATATCAGTTAGCATTTAGCATTAGGGTAATTAAAGATAAACCCATAGTGTTATCCAAGATTTCAGTTTGTTTTCTGCAACTAAGTGTTATGCTTCTTTACATTTTCCATGTTACCTAGGGCTGAAATGTGTCATTTTACTCTTTCTGTTTGGGGTTTTTTTAGACATTGAAGAGTTGAAGTTGTGCTATGCTGTATGTGTAATAAAAGCACAAATGCACCAGTGTCTGTCTCTGCAAAGAGTCTGATCTGCTCTCATTTCTAATGCAATAATTTCAGTGAGATTTAATCCATATTGCTAAACAAAAAAGGCATCTTTAGTAACTTTTTGAAGGCAATTGTATTGCAGTTTGGTGGTAAAATATATATAATCAGAATAACAGAAAATCTGTGGAGATTTTCTCAGTATAAGAAAAAGTATAAACTATTAATGTGTCACTTTTTTAATTTCACAAGGATTTTTTGAAGGGAATGCCAGCAAGCCTAGAAAATTGAAAAGTAGTAAAGAGCAGTAAACATTATCTTAAACCTCCTTGGTAAATAGTCAGTGAAATAGTCAGTGAAATTGGCCTGTGAGTGAACTTAGTGGGTAATGAGAAAATATTTTATGGGAATGTTTGACCAAAGCTGTGTCTGGCATTCCTTTCCATCATACCACACAAACCTTTTTTCACCTTTTCTTTCAAGTTTTCATGGGAAAATCCATTACTGTTTAAGAGCTGCTGGAGTGAAACCTTGTGGTTTCACTAATGGGCTAACAGTCTGATTAGTTTCTGCTGTTGTGGCTGGGTACAGAATATTAATTTGCTTTTTCCCTCTTGTATTAGTGTTTTGGGTTTTTTTGTTACTCAGACACAATCTGTGCTTAAACAGCTGTGTTGTTGTGTCCACTCCTGCATGCCATCCCACCATGTAGGCATTGGGACTTTTGTAGAATTCAAGCTTCTTAGATGAATAGCAATGCTTTTTGAAGAAAACTAATGTCAGAAGTCCTGGAGACCATCGGCTCTGTCTCTGGCCAGTAGTTGGAGGAGGTATGAACAGGACAAAGACAAAACTGTTGGTTCTTGTCTGACCATTCTTTCTGCTTCCAGTGACTGCTGGTTTCAAGATATCTTGGTGCAGATAAAGGAATTTTGCAGGTAATAGCACTTAGTGATTTTTTTTTCCTTGAGTTTACCAAGGAGAGAAATCACCTGTGCTGCAGGTTAAGGCAGGGTCCTTTACTTCCTGCAGGTTACATCAAAATTATATCAGGGCTGGAGCAGCTGCCTCTGCCACTCTAAGAAAGCTGATGCTCTGTGTGCAGTGCCCAAGCCTTGCTCTGGCTTGGTACGTAAAGGTAAAATAGGAGATTTTGAGGGCTTTGTATTATGGCAATGGTCATGTTTACTAAACTTTATAGAATTCCCTCTTTTTAATGGAACTTGAAAATATCCTATTATGAATGTGCAGCCTTTTCATACTTTTTCTCTTTCTCTTCTATGTTGATAGTATTATTTATCAAAGGTTCATCTGCTCTCTTACCGAATGTTCACAATAAGTTTATTGAACTTTCTCAATTTGAGCATTAGAGGCTTATTTAATCCGAAATACCTATAATTGCACACAGAACCTTTCATCACTCTGTTTACATGGATAAGGAGACTTAAACAGATGTCAGGAAACAATACTGCCAGAATATGGGAGTGCAGAGCTTATGTCCAGGAACTCAGAGGCTGTTTCCCTTTCTTATTGTCAGGTTGTGTGAGAGGCAGGAAGACCTGTAGCTGCTGTGGAATGAGGTCTCATCTTTGGGATATGCAGTCTGGAAGGGAAGGGAGATTTCACTGCCAGATGAAGGCCAGGAAGAGTTTATTCCTAATTCTTGCTTTGGTTATGCAAGCATGAGATCTTCATGGGAACCAGTTATAAATACCTAGTGTATGGAAAAAAGAAATGGGTACACAAGATTTCCCCCAATGTCAGTTTAGTTTAAAATAGCTGTGGATAGGCACTTGAATCACTCTCACGTCTGTCATTCATTTGGCTACTTCCGACGCCGGTAGTTATCCTTATTACAGACAAGATTGATCTTGGCAGCAGTAGAGTACTCATTTTCCCCATATGGAAGGGACAAGTATTACACCCTGTTACTGCCAAGCAAGAATGGGCACTGAGAAAGGAAAAAAAAAAGGAAGTTGTATAGTTACAGGAATTGCTGATTTTTAATGAAAATTGAAGTAATAATTTAATTTAAAAATGAGCCAAGATTATGAGTTTGTGTACATGACAAAATGAGATGTGCAAGTTTTTAAAATATCCCACAGAATTTTGTAAATAAGCAGTAATCCAAAACTTTAGATTTATGGTTGCTTTGGGAAACCTATTTCTATTAGGAGGATTCTTCAATATTTTCTTAGTTTCTCAAATGTAAGCAAAAGTTAAATTATTAAATACTTCTGAAAATACCTCTAAGGATGTTTCAGGAAGGTCCTCTGAGACAAGCTATAAATAAAGCTTCTTTTTAGATGAAAGAGTGAAAAGGAAAGAAGGAAAAAGGAGTGTGAACCTTCCAGCATCCTTTATGCTTGGTTGATACAGGATTGCAGTATTTCTTTCCTTGACCTTAAACAATATCATTTTCTATTTATTAGGTGCAGTAATATAAAGGGCCTTTCCACTGTGGCCCATTTCACTGAGATTTAAAGCTTTTCTTTATTTAAGAAAAATAAATTATTTTAACTTCTGGAAGAGATTGTCATGCAACTTTTGTTTTGTTTTGTTTTGTTTTGTATTTTCCACAATAGATAAGTTAATGCAATATTAAAGACCCAGTAAATTTATGTGTTTTTTTAGAGTGAACAAAGCCACCCCCTTGTATAAGAGATGAATCACAGGAATGTGTTTTCTTTTATATATATAGATATGTAGATAAATAGATATATACACACCTGTCAATTTTTATTTTCTGCTTCCATATATATAAGGACAATGTGGTCCTTCCCTTTGTGTATCCTGGAGCAGCATGTACTTTGTTTTAGGGGAGATGTCACTAGAGGTTTGAGGTATGCAGAGTAATAAACTGTGAGGGTTTTGTCCCTGTAACAGTGGGAGTGCACATGAAGGTTGTCTCCCTTATTTTTATGATATATGGAGATGAAAGTGTGGCTGTAATTTTAACAGACCAGGTGTTTGAAAATTCCTGACAATTGCAGTTACAAGGGAAACAGGTTGCCACTTTGATTAAGTTACTTTTTTATTAACTAGAAGAGGAAAGTATTGTTCAGTGGCTCCATGCTCTTGTAAAAATATATTTTTTAGCTGTACCTTGAAAGTTGAATTGTACAGCATTGTTACCCATGTTTTCTGTATTGAAATCCTTCTTTAAAATAATGGCCTCTGAAAATATTTTTTAGGATATTTCTGTTTTCTACATGGAAAATTGTAAGTTTTATCCATTTCTGGTCCATTTTCTATTGAATATTTCCACACATTTTCTAAGTTATGTTTCACAAGGGAAAAACATTAGTATTCTTTCCTCCACTACTGTATTCTCATGAGTATTTTAAATCTGATGATTGCAGGTCACTACATTGTAGATACTCCCTAACTTCCCACCTTATTTATTGTAGTTGGCTCTTTTCCTTGGAAGAGCTCCAGGGGAATCTTGAACGTGAAGATTTTTGCAATTGGGGTTTACAGTAGATTTTAAAATATAATATTAGTACATTTCTATTATGTGAGCAGCCTTTTTATAAATCAGAGCATGCATAGTATGAACATGTGTTAACTGTATTTTTGCTCAAAAGAAGAAACAAGATGGAAGCATTTGTTATTCAGCTTGGCAGACATTTGAAAATGGCATACTTCTAAATCTGTTATTTAACTTTTTTTATTATTATTTAAAACTCAGCAGTTTTATAAGAGTTACACAGTTTTATCCCTTCTTCTGGTGCTTCCAGGAGGCTGACAAGCTGTTTCCAGGTGGAGCAGCGTGGCAAGCCAGGTAGATGGCAGTTGTATCACCACTCTGCTCCAAGACACCAGTGGAAAGAGTTTACAGAGTGTGCAGTAGGAATTGGCATCATTATCAATGATCTTTGATTATTGTATAGAAATTATGGTATTTCTGCAGATAAGATTGCTATTATCTACAGATTAGAACTTCAAGTTTCTGATTTTTTTTAATTTTTCCTTTAAATTCTAATTGCTTAGAGCTGGGGAGAAATTATTTGTTAACATGGGCGAAAATGTGTTGAAACACTTGCTTAAAAGTCCTTAGCCTGTTTCTGAACTTCATGGAGTATGCGTGAGTGTTTTCTTTTAAAGCATTGAGATCTTGGAGAGAGCTCTTCTCTACTACTCCTTCTAAATTAGAATGCATATGGATCTTTCCTCATCATGAGATTTTTAGTATATTTTGATTCATTTTCCTCTCTTTTCTTAAGTAGTGTATGCATTCTTGCAGGGATATATAAGATAAAACATGGCAGAGGTTTTTTTGGGTTCATGAGAAATGTGAGCCACATAAAACATGTCTGTGAAAGTTTGTACAAAGCCTAGATTTGTATCCACTGCACAGCAGTCTAAATATTTGAAGTTTCTAATGGTTCCACACCTTTATTGTAAAATGGAAAAGCTTGAGAGCCCCTGCTTTAATATCTTTCCTAATTACAGAAGTTGTTTAAAAGCGGTAGTAACCAAACAGGAATGGGGAACAGTCTTGTGGTGGTGGGAAGCTGTCTTCAGCAGATGACATCTAAACATATGATGTTTTATTCAAAGACATCAAAACTGTATTAAATAAATAGAGGTGTAACTTTGTACATTTCCCTTCTCTTATGGGGAGACATACTGCTAAAGTCAGAAAGACTTAATGTACAAGTCCTAGAACTACAAAGCTGAAAGGCCACACTGAGATTTCATCCCTCTATCCAGCCCAAGTTTGAAATTGCTTACCCCTCTCAAATACAAATATGATAGAAGCTTAGGTAACAGATGATGTTAATTTGGAAGGTGATTTATTATAAGCTTCCTAAGTAGTATTATTTATTAAGTTTTGAGCTCCTGTGCTACAAGTGCAAAAGATACTGCAAGTGGTTTTTCATTGTAAGTATGTAGGACAAATTTACAGGAGAAAGGACAGAATAGATGTGCTAAATAAACTACTTGCATGCATACTTGCACTGATTTTGACAGGGAAGTTTTTTTTTTTCAGAAAGACTGGAATTTGTAGGGATTACATTTAAGATAAATACTCAGTTCAGTCAGAAAAGCCCCACTTAGCAACTGCTGGGATCACCTGTCCTTACAGAATCCACGATCACAGTCAGAATGTCATTTTACATGTTTGGTATCTTCCCTGCCGACATGTCCCTTGTCTGACTGCCTGGACAGCCAGGTGCAGTGAATCCAAGCAGTGCTGTTCAAACAGAGCCCATCACATACCGTCACAGCCACTGAAGCAAAGCTTTCACATGGGAAAGAGAGGAGGTTTGTTTAAGTTTTTATTCTCCTGACCAAAAAGATTTTCTTAGGTCAGCAGCTCCTGCTTTCACTTTTTTATTGTATATCTTCAGAACAGATTCTGAGGAATTATTTATTAGATTGTAGGTTGGGAAAGGGGTAAGCAATAAGGGCAAATATAGAGTTTTTTTCTGTTTAAACCCTTTTCCGTTTTTTTAGTATCTCCAGAGCTACACCTGATCTTTGAAGCTAAGGTTTTTAAGATCTGTTGGGCAGTTTTAGAAGTTTGTGTCTGGTGTATTCTTTCTGCGCTAGGAGCATTCAATATGGGTACCAGGATTCTTTATCTTGAACTGTGGAGTTTCATCAAAGTAGCACAACATGCTGTAATATAGACCCTCATTAGTTTTCTGTTTTTCTTTTATAGCTATTTTGGCCACTGTAGGCTGTAGAGGTTCACCTGACCAAATATAGATGTCTACAGCTGATCCAGTCACCCTAGGCTCCTTTTCTAATCAACAGAGAAAAATAAACATATTCAGACTGTGATTTTATCCCATCCTAAAATAGATCTCTCAAATAGGTTAGCTGAAGTCCACTGTAAAATGCTTATTTCTCTCTGTTAACTTTAAAGGGAGATGTTTGTAGGTATTTAAAGAATAGATCTCCAAAGATTAAAAGTGTAGACATGTTAAGTTTGATGAAACAAGTCCCACCTAAACTCTTTACTTCCCTCTGTGGGTGTTTATTGTCTTCTACTAAAGAGCTGGAACATTTAATCTCTCGTTTTCTGACCTTGCCAATAGCAAAGTAGGAGATAATGGGTTACTTTTGCATTAATTTCTGTTGATTTAAGAATTTTTGACTGTAGGCAATTCACAGGAGAAAAGCCTGCCAGTCTCTGAAAGGCTTGTGCTAGCTGAGAGCAAAGCCTACGCTCTCTTACGTGCACCTGATTTCCCAACAACTGTCAAAACATCAGCGACTTCACCATGGAGTTACTGAACTTCATATAAAGTGTAACGCTTTCAAAGAAACATCAAATGTTCATGAATTCTTGCTTCATAGGTTAGAGATGTATGAAAACCTGGGATTAGCATGTTTCCTTTCCATTTTCAGTATTTATCTGAAATTAGCAGTTCTAGTGGCTATTTGGAAGATCACTTTTGATTTTACCTGTTTACAGGTGGAATGTTGGCTGCACATTCAGCCCAGGGTAAATATGAATATTAGCTGTACGTCAGAATCATTCACTAGAGATTTCCAGCTGCTCAGGGTAGTTTCATGTAGGGATGGAAGTAGGTAGATGCAGTCTGCAAAGCAGATTTGTTGTCAGTGTTTTCATTTCAATAGTTTGCACTGATAGCCATGGGAGGAGACAGTAATTCAGTGAACTTTGCCTAAAAGTCTGATAGCTGCTCTTAACTGATTAGTCATATCTGGTGTTTGGAGCAAATGTATAAGCCAGTTGAAAGTCAAGAACAACCAGAGAAGATTGAAAGTGTGTACCTGAAGTGAAAAGAAAGAAAAATGGAAAATCTTTATTCCAAGAGTGCATAACTGATAGGGAAACACGTTTTTCTTTTCTCTTCCCTGCATGGCAGGAGAAGATTTAGTATTGAACTTGAAAAACTGATACATTATCATGCATTTTCTGAAAATACACTTTACATGGAATAATCATTTTCAAAGATAACTGCATAGTACTTAACCTTAAAACTTATCTGTCTTCAGGGAGAAAGGGTAGTTTTCAAAGAAAACAGTGCCTGGCTGTGAAGCACTAAGTCCTCTTGAAGGAGGGAAAAGAAGTTAAAATATCACTGTAAAATATGGCCCCTCTAACTTACTTTTCATTTTGCAGTAGCAAGGAGAGAATATAGTCCTGTTGACCTAAGTGCTCTGTAATTGTATGGTGATTCCTACTTATGTCCAAAATATAAAGTTCTTGGAATTTTTTGGAAAATGGTGAAATCATTATCGTGCCAGTTTTGTTGCAATTATGACCTCCATAGGCGTACACACATACATGTCTGTTTAATAAAATTTTGCTAACAGAAAAAGATTAATTGTTATCATGGGGCTTGTTTACATAAAAAGTTAGTGAGATTTTGTTGGATCTCAGCTGAAATAAAAAACACCAAAAAGCACCAAATAAAAAACAATTCATGCTTTTGTACAAGATCAGCTCACAGACATGTAAAATGTTAGTATAGGAATTCAAGAAGGCACTGATGGACAGAAACCTGAATCTTCCCTTAATTTTTTGCAGCAGAGTGAAAGAGGATAGAGGTGAATAATGCTTTCAAGAGACATTCTTTATATATGTTCATGTTATTTTGTTACATAATGAGCAACCTCAATATGAGCAACCATTTTGGTAGCTTCAAAATATACTAGTAAGATTAAGCGACTGCTCAGGCTCTGAAATACTGCAGAAAAATCTTTTAGGTCTAAGATGTAGCATTTATGTGAAGACTGTATGTACTGTGTAATTCACAGGAACTGGCAATACTTGCTGCATTATGCAGCATTAATTAATGCATTTATGTTTTTTTCTTTATATATTTTATCACAGCGCATCCTCTCTGCAGCTTTTCGCAATCCAGATAATAAGTGTCAATGTGTGATCTCTAACCATTTGTAGTCCCTCTTACTAGAAATTATTAACCTTTCTTTCCTTCATGACCTGTACTGACTCCTCTGAGACTGTGCATCCCATCCTGGATCGGTTCTATCCACACTCTAAAACTGAGTGTTTTTATCTGAAGTGTGGTCCAGGGAACTGAATTTTGTCTTTCCTGCTGCAGTCTCAAACCATCTTTATAAGCAAAGATCCAGGAAAATTCTTCCAGTCCTTGACATCAGTCTGTAGTTTCATGACCGTACCAGCTTCATAGTTTCATCTTAGGGGGTAAATTTTCCACTCCTGTGCCACAAATCATTTAAATCTTTTCTTGCTGACCTTGTAAAATGCCCTCTCTGCATTGTTTACTCCTGTCAGGGTGTTGCCCAAGTTCTCTGGAAAGTTTCAGTTGAGATAATTAGCTTTTGCTTGCTGACAGATCTGCCTCAGTTATTCTCCACTATGCGTGTTAAACACAGGGCTGTATTCCTAGGCCAGAATAAGTGTTCCGTTCTGTGTTACAGAAAATGAGGCTTCAGTTTCTCATTTAGAGACACTGCTGTTAACTCTTGTCAAAGCACTAGTATTGCTCAGTACCAGAAAAGCTGTATGTGTAGTTGCCTAGTGAGCTCACCTAGATGGAGAATAACCTGACAGAAAAATTATTTGGTGTTGTTTACTGTTTACCTGCAGCAACAGCTCTGTTTACATGACTCAAAGGGAAACACAGAGGTGAGAACAGATGGATAGGGGTAAGACTATGTGGGAACCACCCCAGAACTGCCTACAGACAATGACACCCACTGAATCTGTTCTAACCTCTTTCACAGTGAGAATCAAGAAGGTAAATTTGCAGTGTTTCTCTTTTGGGTAATATTTTTAATATTTTCCCTGTCTGTCTTCACAAAAATACTTTCAAAATGTTTTCCCAGTATTTCCCAATGCAAGCTACTGTGCTTGTATATGCAATAGACATTGCCAAAGGCTTTTCAGGTTGATTTAATTTGAAGAACTTAATGCTTTTGCCATAACAAAAGTACAAAAAAACTTTTAAATTGTTACAAGTAGTTATCTTTTGTAATTTTCTTGTAATCACAAAGCTGGCCACGTTGGTCTATGGCGAAATTATTTTCAGGATTTTTTATGACAGGTTTCCAGAACTTCATGCTCCAAAAGCATAGTGTCCAAAACATTCAGCTGTCACTGAAATCTTATTTTCAAATGCTGAAGATGCTTATGTGATTATACATTCTGCATTTATCATTCTTCTTTGTTGCAAGACATTTTCCATTTGCTAAGCCATGACCTGACATTTTTTTGCTTTCAGAATCAACATAGGTTTTTCTTGTTTTAAATGAAAGAAATTTTTTTGTGGTTTGTGGTTGGGTTTTTAGATTTTTTAATGGTAGGGCTGGTTGTACATTGAAACAGGTTGGTGAAAGAGGCTGTCAAGTTTCCATCCTGGGAAGTATTAAAAAGCAAATGGTGATATCCTGAGCTGTCTCTAGTATCTGACCGTGCTTGGAGAAGGATGGTTGAATTAGTCATCTCCAGAGCTCTCTTCCAACCACAACCATTCTAGAGTTGTGAAAAATTCAGTATCAGTAGGTGTGTACCTACCTACATGCTCACGTAGGCAAAGGCAAGAAAACACTTTTTTGTCTGCAATTAACATACTTACTTGCCTGGAGAGCTGGGAGGTAGGACCTTCTTTGAGATGGAATTTGATGTTTAGCATTTCCAGTGATAAAGATGTCTACCTGAGTTATTCTAGGTAGAAGCAGTTGAGAAGTTAGAGGCATCAAAGAATAAATGCTCTTTAAGTGTTCATTATTTCTGTGTGATAACGATTCTTTTTACCCTTCCTTCCCAGTATTAATACCTAGCCTACAATCTTCCCTTTGTTGTACAGTTAATTAGAATTTTGTCTTCTTTAGGATTAAATGATTGGAAAAATTTTTTACGATACAGTTCAGGGATTCATTGTTTTGGTATTTTTGAAGAATTGTCAGTTTTTAAAATAATCTAAAAACCACAGAAATAGTTTTTATTATTTCTTATAAAGTAGGTTTATATACCATTGGATTGATAAAATTACTTGCATGTTCAGAACTTGAGTTTGTTTAGTTTTTAACAAATTATATTCTGGGAATGTTTTATGGTTTTGAAAGATTTATAGGGCTACATTTAATGGCAGTTTCTTTTGCCTGCTCTGTAACACGTGCCATGGTGGTTTTAAGTGTGCTGTGCATGTTTGACAACTTAGAAACTCACCAAACCCCATCAGTGCTGAGCTACACTGTCTCACGCTTGTTTTTGTTGGCTGGTATCCACTACCATGCTATAAAATACATTTACTTGACAGAAGAAAGTGGAGAATCACATTAACTACAGAGTTTAAAAAGGCTGGCTAACCACATGCAATAAATATTAATAAAAGAAAAGGCCACCCACCTTTGACCCTCAATATTTGTTACTAGTTCTGGTGTTTTAGAGTTACTTTAGCATTTTGAGCATTACATAACAGTATGTAAGACTCTTACTTAAATCCAACAACTTATTAGCAACTCTGTATTGTGTACTTCATGTTTACCTCTAAAAATGTTGTTCTGTAGCTGTCTCGCAATAAGCAAACCAGGTTTATTTGTACCTGTAAGTAAATGGGAAAGTGTAATGTTGTATGTAGGAGGATGCTTTGCTGAAGAGCCTTGTAAAAATGGCTGTTTGATTAATTAAACTTCATCTCAGTCAGTTTTTTTTTTCCCCTAAAAGAGAATACAAAGCATTAAAAACAGCTTAGGAGACTGTCATGCATCATGTTGTGGTAAAATGAAGTTCTGATTCATGATGGCTGAATGGGGTTCAGATTTTTTTTGATACTTTTAATGTTATGTGTCTCCTAGCATCAAAAAAATGGAGGCTGGACCAAACCAGAAATAGTATGGAACATGCACATGGAAGTTGAAGGGAGAAGAAAGGGAAGGCTAGAAAAGGGAGCATTGTTCCATTAAATACTAACAAGATAATGCATCTTGCTAGCTCTGGATGCATTTGTTACATAAGTAGCACAAACCAACTTCAGCCTTGGACAATAGCCATTTAAGGCATTACTGTCTGTCAAAAATAGATACTTTCTTTTGTGTTTTTGATGAGATGTGTTGTCCTTTGTGGTAGATTGTGCCCACTTTGGCTCTCTGGAGTCAGACGTTTGAGTCTTAGAATTTCTGTGGTGTCTTGCTGAATCAGACAGAGAACAGTACTCACATGGAGATTCACAGTCACATGTAGAACAATACTCTTAATGTCTGAAAATGAGTTTCAGTGCTGACCAGAAGGGTGACAGTACTGTGAGACGTTGGCTTCAAATACCAAGTTCTTAATGTTGTGGGGAAGAAAGAAGCAAGAGTGAAAATCAGCATCTCTTCTGTTTCTGCAGTCAGCAAGGGAAAAGGTCAACAGTGTATGACAAGAAGGGACAAAACAGATAAATTGATGAATGAAGTGGAAGAATAAAGAATTAAAAATAAGAGTACAAAAGTCATGAGGTCCTGAATCGCTATATCTTATCTGAAGCACTTAATTGTTCTCCTTCAAATCCCTCTTTAACTTTCCATTTTCATTGTGCCCATGAAGATCCTGGCAGCAGATAGTCTGTAGAAACCACTGGTTATCGTACTGTCACCAGTTTTTACTTCCTTCTCTGCCTACATGCTGGTGTTGTCACTCCTTCTACATTGTATTCTACTCTGGAGTTACTAATTCACATATTCATGTGCTCATTCATATGCCTAAACTTGGTCCTGCTGCAGTGTGGTGCACTCTTTGACAATGTGAATATTAATTCTAAGATCCAGATGAATGACCATCTGACTGTCAATATCTCACTCTATTTTCAGAGTGTTGTGCGTTGTCTTTGGCATCCCAAGCTGAACCAGATCATGGTTGGTACTGGAAATGGTTTAGCCAAAGTGTACTATGATCCTGTCAAAAGCCAGAGGTACGTAATTATGATTTATTATGGGTTTTTTTTCTCAGTTTTAGCCTGATTCTGTGATTCAGTGATTATACTAAGAAATGAATAAAACTGGTTTGGTTTTGCAGAGTTCTACTTATTCAGCAGCAGTAGAAAGAAAATAACCCAAAATGTTTGCTTATGAAGAGTGGCACTTTTTCCACTGGACTTTTCCTTTTGCAGTATGTTGGCTGTTCTACTTGAATTTACAAATGCTTTCATTTTTTAATTGAATGAAATATGCAGTAAGAACAACCTTTCTTCCTGTCTGTTGGAAGCTGCTGAGGAAGTGTTACTGAGTGGGTATTTATTGTATTTAGGTTTTTGTATTGTATTCAGGTTTTGTAATGCATATTTTCTTCCTGAAGTAAAAATCTTGTTTAGAAGCATCAAACTTCAGTGCTAATGAAATAATGCTGGAAGACCCAATTTGACAATGTGTAAAGCAAACAAACACATCCCCACCTTTCTTTTAGTCTTTTTCACCACCCTCATTTATCACATGGGAATTTTGTCTGTACATCTAAGGGAAAGGTGGTACTGATTTATCAGACAGTGACTTGCCAGCCTAGGATGAAGAGGGCCTAAGTAACCTATAAATACTTGTTTTGTCATTAATTTTCTTTTGCCACCTAGATTGGCTGGAGAGGTGGGGCATTCTTCCTTCCTGACAGCTGGAAGAAAATGTACAATTCATTGATACTGAGTGGAATAAATAAGGTGTTCTTCCTATGTATCTGGTATCTTTGTTTTGCTGGCATCCTAAACGAAACTGAGTTAATGTTTTCTAGATACTTACTGTCACCTGGGCACTTCCGTGTGAAGATAAACTCTGGTTTGCAAGATTACCAGAAATCAGTTTTATTTTTTCTGATTTTGGCAGTTTAGAGAACATGGGAGTTGGTCATCATTTTTTGGGCCACAGAGCCCTAGTGCAGTTTTGTGCCTGGTCCGTTTCCTGGTATTTACCATAAGGAGGTAAATACCACTGGTTTAAATCAATCTTGCTGTGTAGCCAGGCTTATGCAGTCTTTCCTGCCTCAATGTTGTTACAGGCACCTCTGGTTAGGTAACAGCCAACTCTTCTGCCTAGGAAGAATTATATCAGGAGCAAATGAGTGCCCACGTTTGGAGAGCAGCACTTCTAGTGTGCAAACTAAAGTACTGTGGACAAATGGAGTGTGAAATGAATCTTCCATCCTTATTTCTTGTGTCATATAAACTGCTCTATAACAGAAACACTGTAATCTCCCTACCCTGCTTCACATGAGCATGAATAGGCAAAGATACACACATTCATGAATATTTAGAGTGCTGTATAATTTTGTTGAGACTGTCCTGAATAAAAACTGGTTTCTGTTTGGTATAAACAGACTAACTGAACTGCTCTGTTTCCTCCTAGGGGAGCAAAATTATGTGTGGTCAAAACAAAACGAAAAGAGAGACAAGCAGAGACTCTCACGCAGGATTACATCATAACACGTAAGAAATTTAAACATATCTTTATAGTGCAATCCTTAGCTCATTCTTAGGTTTGAAATTATTTGCAGATTGTGTAGCTTTATTTTTCCTCCTCTAAAAGCCAGTCTTTCATTAAGCATTGGTCACTGGTGTCATATATTGGTGCTTCATACAATTTTTTTATAGTGTTACGCAAACAGAAGGGTATATCTAATCTGTATGCTTTGTAAAGTTGTTAGTAGTGGTTGGTTTCTTGATTGTGGTGCTCCTGAAAGCCCCAAAAATTGTGGAGCTTTTTTACAGCGTCAGTTTTCCGTAACTTAATTTTGGAATGTAGGTGGATTTAGGAAGAGTTTTTCCACTTTGCAGTACCAGTGACAAAATCAGAGATGGGAGATAGGTCTTGAACAAATAACAAACGATTTTTCAAAATTTGTAACTTACCGAAGTTATACAAGGTTTTAAATAGCTTAACTATCCCTAGCCTTAGGGGTTTTTGAGAACTTAGGTTTGTAGTAAGGATCAGGGACACATAAGAAATAGTTATCATTGCTACTATAAAATGTTCAATGATCTGCCTTTTCCCAATGACAGATTTTACAATGGAATGAGGGAAATAACTGAGAGATCTTGACCGTCCCTATTAGCATAACATAATGCATATAATAACATAACATACCTTTGGACCCTGTGTAGTGTTTCCTCACATAAAATGAGAACAGTCATGTGGTTGTAGTGTCCTGCTTCTCTTCATCATCTTCCAGTTCCAGGGTGTTCAGTTCTGATTTCTAGTAGTCTTGGTTTTAAACATACTAAAGCCATTTCTTTATAAAACAAACAAGTTGTTTGGCAGCATGATAAACAAAAAGAGGTTGAGAATGAGGAAGTTTAGCCAGTCTTGGTAACTAGACCCATATCAAGGCACTTTGGTTCCGGGTTCCCATCTTGGGCACTTTCTAGCCACAGCTGTCTCTAACTTATGTTACTGCCGCAGATGTCCAGCTCCAGTTTTTGGGGTAAACATAAGTAGCAACTGCCAATGATCAGGGGTATTTATCCTCATTGGGTACTCTTGATCTATCCTTACAACATCCTTCACTGTAATGCTTTGTGTGCACTGTCATTAGTGTTTATATTTTAAAGAACTTCTGTGATTTTTAAAGCAAATTCTGCTTAAAATTCAGTGTAACTTGTGTGTTCAGTGGTGTTTATAAATGTCATTGAAAGATATAGGCCCAAGTTATGCACATTTTTGGGATTTTATCACTGAATTCTAGCTGATTAGATGTTTCTTCCACATAATTTTGAAACTAAACAAAGATGCTTCCATATACATCAATGCAGAAAAACATTGTAAGGACTTGCTCAGCAAATTTTAAATTTTTTTGCATATTTTGGATACTTTTCAGAAGTTAGATGTTTGTCTTTTAAGTTTACAGATAGAACTGGGAAGACCTGAAGATCTCTGAAGTGCTTTTGCAAAGTGAACTGACCCCTTTTTTCCTCTCCTTTTTCCCCCTCTTTTTTCTTTTAGTTTTTTTTTTTTTTTTCTTCCTATCAGATTTCTTGTTGCTCTTTAATATCAGAATTGTCTGTAATGGCTACTTAAAATGCAGGAATGTTGTTTTAAGGGATTAAGTGTCACTTTTAAAACACAGGAATACACGGCATGGTTTTCCCTTAGACAACCTTGACTCCACAAATGGCAAAGGCTTGGATCTATGCATTAGTCACCTCAGATGCTCTGTGGAAACTGATCAAACTTAATGCCTGCCAGAAAATTTTCCCTGGCATTTCATACGTAATGAAATCTGCAAAAATAAAACTTAAACATTTGTTTCCAAAGATCTGCTGTGTGTCACTAGGCTGTGACTTCATTCAGTCTAATAAATTGAACAGGCGTACAGAATAAGCTGAAAACTCAAGCTGATAAGTACCTGAATGTTCCCTGATTTTTTTAATTCAATATAGAGATGATCCTAAATTTAAGAATTGTTTGGTTATTTTTTGTCTTTATTGGATCATTTGACCACTGCACAATTTCCCAGGTTTTGGGAAACAGCAGCAATGAGCACAACTGTATGTGAGATTGAAGCCTCTCTGCAAGAAAGCCATGTCCATTAGCATGGTGTTTCTGCTGAGTGGATCAAAGCCATTACTGTGACTGAAGATAGCACTTTTATGAGGACATAAAAGTTCTAAATCCTGACAGTTTAGCCAGGCTTTCACAGTTATGATATTTTTCCAATGGTGATTAATCTTATTATTTAAGAAAGAACATGATTGTGACTTCATGTGCCTAAAATCACATCTGGAATCATTGAGGGGTTTCTGCTCTACTCTGTCATATCCAAAAATGTATCAAGTGCCTTGTCATGCTCTTAGAATATGAGAAAGCTGAAGAAGCATGGGAAGTTCAGAAAAGAGTAACTGATTGGTCATAATGCTAATGTTGGCAGAGGTATGAATGAAATATGCATAAATGGTGCAAACAGTATTTCAGATGAGAGCCTCCTGCCTGAAGGAACCCTGATATCTGATGTTTTTAGCTGCAAAAAATTCAGCAGAAAGAAATGCCTGAAAGTACAACTCAGTAAACCACTGTTTCGATATGGGATTAGCGGGAGGCTGCTCCTGACACCTTTTCCATTGTAAGAAAGAATCCAACTCTTTGTATTTAAAATTCTAAAAAGAAAATGGAATTTCTAACATTTTATTTTGTCCAAACTGTGACCCTTCAGCCCATGCGCTTCCAATGTTCCGTGAACCACAACAACGAAGCACGAGGAAACAGCTGGAGAAGGATAGGTTGGACCCCATGAAGTCTCACAAACCTGAACCTCCAGTAGCAGGAGCAGGTAATCTAGGCATAATAATTTTGAACTGTTGTGTGCCAAAGGGACCATCATGCTTTGGTTCTACACTCATTTGGATTTGCATTTTTTGGGGGTGACTCTACTCCATAGATGTATGGGCAGTGTCTCATTGATGTCTCATTGGAGTGCTTGCCTGCAAAAAATGAGTAATTACAATGGCTTACTTTGAGTTACATTATCAGTAAACACCCACCTGAATGCAGCCCTAAGTTAAACCCTTCCTATAGCATTTTAAATAACCTTTTTTATCAGGTCACCGGTGCAGGCTCTGCATATTTCTTAAATATTTTTCTCTTCATGCCACAGGTCGTGGTGGCCGTGTTGGGACTCACGGGGTCACCCTGTCATCATATATAGTCAAGAACATTGCCCTGGACAAGACAGATGACAGCAATCCTCGAGAGGCCATTTTACGTCATGCGAAGGAAGCAGAGGAAAATCCATACTGGGTGGCTCCGGCATATGCTAAGTAAGGAAACAATTAAGAATACAAGTAATATTTCTAGAGTCCAGTAGGAGTTTAGTTTAGATGTTTTTAATGCTTTACTTTGCCTTTTTTGGATTGGTGCCACAAATACGTAATGCGAGAATATACTCTTTTATAAAGATAGGAGTTTCCAGGAGGTTAAATTGTTGAAATTTCATATTTCCACTTCTAAAATGTAGGTGCCAGTGCTAGAAGTTATTTTAATGCCTTCAAAGTTGATTTGAGTTTAGAATCTTCTCCAAATCAGTATCTTAAACTGCAATATACCTTGTAATAGGGTACTGTCCCATTGATATATTGGGATATATCCCATTATACCCTCTAGAACACTCTCTAGTTCTGACTGATTCTTAGATTAAGCCTTCAAAATATTTATGTGTTGTTATGACAGGATGATTTCTCAACTGTCATAAATTTTTATCTGAATTTTTCCTAAATGAGGACCCAAGTAACTGCCTGAATTAACTTGGTTTTAAATGTACAGCAATATTAAAAATTGCGGCTGGTAAAAATTAAAAGCTGATAAAATCTCCTTCCAAAAATTCAACATAAAGAAATACGTTTTAAGGTGTTACATAACTTAAAGAGCCTTATCAAGATTTTTGTGGTAAAACCTTGGTAACCCCACAGAATCACAGCTTTCAGATGATGACATTTGTTTTCTGACTTGACCCACATGTTCACAAAGATAACTAAATAGCAGTTCTAAAGCAGCTTGAGAATATCAGTGACCCAGCCTGGCTTTGAGCAGGTAACTAATAAGTGTGACACACGGATAATTGATAAGTACGGCATTTGGTGTTATGTATCAAACCAGTGCATTATAGAGTATCACTCTCAGTACCAAAGATGGGATATTTAAAAGCCTAATTCTGTAGCCATTGTTGTAGTGAATATGTTAAATATTAATTTTTAATTATTTGATTGTGAGAGAGGAAATATATTCAGGATGTGTAGGCATCTGTTTTTATTTGACGATTCCATCCTCAAAAGTAAATACAACCACACATTCCATCAAGTAGATAGATACATCAGCATGTTTTGGGCTTACTAACTTCATTGATTGTATATTAAGTTTCATCCCCAACACCTGCAATGTAGTAGACATGAAAGTTTTAAAACAAAGCTGTGTTAGAGAAGGCTTACTGTGTCAGGTGGCCAGATCTCATTACAGTTCCTTGTTAAAGATGTGGCTGCAGGGGAAGAGGAGAGCTGGCTGAGAAGTGGGCAGGATGCATGTCCAGACTGCTATTAACTTACACACCAGACGGTGATGTGTATGTGGGGGAATTGGACTGCAGCCAGCAGCACGCTGCCTTGATGGCTTTGTCAACGAGCCTCAAGCCATTATTCTTGCTTTAAAAGCTTCATTTGCTTCAATTTCAGATATACTCTCTGCAAAGAGCATTAAAAACCTCGTAAACAATAATAACATTATTAACAATAACAACAATAACAATATTTAAGACAATGAAATGCAGAAACTTGATTGTGTCTTGTTCTTAGTTTTCAGAAATTCAGGACTATAATAACAGCCACATAAAGCTATACTATTATAATATATATAATACAATAATATATGCTATTATAATTATATCCTGCATCTGATTTTACAAAGCATGGATATTTAACCTGTACATCAAATGCATTTTACAGATGTACTTGCAGACTTAAATTTAATAAAATATGCAAATTGCAAGTAATTGATCCAAATTATCCTGCAGTACTGGTTTGTATACTGGACAGATGCTTTAGCTATAGGATAAGTTACACTGTAGATTTAGGAAAGGTGATATTCTGGTACATTTGTAAAATCATATACTGTCTTAAGACCTAAAAACCATCCCTCCAGTATAATTCATTTTTTAAATAGTGTTTATTCTTTTTCTACTTTATTCTTCTGCTACCAGTTTTTCCACATTCCTTGTAGTAAATTCTTACTTAAAAATGGTATAAAACTATCAACTTGATATATCTTTTGTTTGACAAGGCATTTGGTCCTGTGTTGTCTATGTACATAAAGTTTTCACTCCCCTTCTTCAGAAAATGTATGAGGAAACTATAGTTACTTCATTTTCTCCAGTGATAGTTATTAAATAATTTTAGACTGGGAAGATTAAGAAATGCTCTTTTCTGGTTAATCAGTTTTCATAACTTGGAATATGATGACTGGATTAATTTGTCTGTTCCTGATCCATTGTGGCTACATCATTCTCAATCAGTTAACAGATTTAAAGCTTTTTTAATTGTATTATGAGGGAGAGTGACTTCTTTGCATAGCGGGGGTGATGACTGGACAAGGGGAAATGGTTTTAAACTAAAAGAAGAGAGATTTAGATTAGATGTTACGAAGAAATTCTTTACTCAGAGTGTAGTGAGGCACAGAACACGTTGCCCAGAGAAGTTGTGAATGCATCATCCCTGGCAGTGTTCAAGGCCAGGCTGGATGGGGCTCTGAGTCTGGTCTGGTGAAAGGTGTCCCTGCCCATGGCAGGGGAATTGGAACTGGATGATCTTTAAGGTCCCTTCCAACCCAAACCATTCTGTGAGTCTGTGATTTTCACTTCAGTAAATTTTCCAAGAAACACATGACTTCTGGTGTTAGCTTATGCATTCTATGTAAAAATATATCTCTTTTTGGCATTAAAGATGCCCAATTTACTCTTGAAGCTGAATATCTGTTTGTATTATTTATCACTTGAAAAATTTTTTAAGCTTATTATCATTAATTTGACCTTTCTGTTCCCCCTGACATTTGAGCCAAAAAGGCGGGGGAAGTATGCAGGAGGCAAAAGAATGGGTGAAAAACAGATGCTGCTGAAAAGGATACCAGGGGTGATAAGAAGTACATGCTGAATCAGGAGACGACATGTCACAGAAGTGCAGTGTGAATAAAGTGTCAAATAAGATATGATCAACACAGCAGAAAAGTCGTAATGGATGAGGATAAGGAAAAGATCTTGAGATTTCTGAGGAAAAGGCTTGTTAGAGTCCTTGGCAAGAGCCATTCCAGTGGAGTGAAAGGAAAGGAAAGGAAGGACAGATTGAAGATTTCAAGTAAAGAACTGCAGGAAAGGAACTTGAGGCATCAGTTGTAAATGTTTGAAAATTACATTCTTTGTGAACTGTTTGTTTTAACACAGCTGTAGAGATATACTATAATGACTTCAGATGTCCCTCTGAAGGATCAGCAAGAATTACTAAGCATTGTAGCTGAGTGCTTAATCAGATGCAGCTTTCTTCTGTACCAGAGAGAAAGCGAGGGTGAAATTTCCCTCCTCAGCAAGGTAAACTGGAGTTATTGAAAATACCTTTCATTTCACTGATGTTACCCCTATTTTGCAGTCTTTTTCATTGCTGCTTGTCACTCTCGAAAGGGAATGACTTGAAGCAAGAGTCTGTAGTTGTGTTGTGTTCACTGAACTTTTTTCTCAAGGGCAGTGCCAGTCTGTGAAGTGTCATGTAATGGCTCAAGTATGGTTAGATGAAAAATCAGGACTGAGCAGAATGTCTTGTAATAGCAGCCTTGTTGGCATACATTGTTATATTTATCCAAAATATTATTTTGTAAATTTCTATTTTGCAGAAGTTAGGGAAGCCCATGAGATTTAGAAAAGAGTCAAGCTGATTGGTGGGATAAAGAATAAAAAAGGCGCCTGATGCTGAAAACCTTAACTTTTCCATCTGGAAGTGACCTTTATGACATTATTCTGGTTTCCAAGCTTGCTTGAAAATCTTTTTTCTTTGTTTCAGTACAATGTAAACACAAATTTCAGAAGTTACTTTGACATGAGTCACATGTTGTGATATGCAGTTGTCATCTCCAGCTGGTTGTGCTGCTGCAGTATTATTTATCTGGTAGTCTATGATCCTCACATGTCAATGAGCTACTTTTAGTGGATCTCTGAAAAGCAATTAAGAAAAACAACACATAACCAGAGGGATTGTGGTGACACTAAAGCAGTCTTCATGGCCCCTGGAAATTTTCTGGAGGTCTGCATATCTGAATATCTTGAAAACCACTGAAGTAAAGAGAAGCACATAGTATAAATAAATCATGCTAGTTTGTTTTCCCATTTTTGTTTGCAGCCTGTTACCATAACCCACAATAGGAATGCATTTTTCAGTGTATGAGATACTGGTTTCAGCTGACAGTCATGTGTAAACACAGGATCATAGAACAATTTAGGTAGGAAGGGAATACCTGAAGTCATCTAGTCCAAGCTCCTGCTTGAAGTGTGTTCACTGCTCAGATCCAGTTAGATTCGGGTTGTTCAGGGGCTTGCTCAACCAAGGTTAAATATCCTCAAGGATGAAAATTCCCACACCTGTCTGGGCAGCCTCTTCTCTAGCTATCTGGTTGCTGGGCACAGTGTGCCTTTGCTAAGTCCATGCTGGCTGTTCCCTACCACCTTCATGTCCTTCATATATGTGGAAATGCGCAACCTCAGTTCGCAGGAAAGCTATGTAATGAATCTGCTGGGATTCATTACATAGCTTTAATGCAAACTGAGGTTGCGTAATTCCCCAAATCCACCTTTTGTCCCTCACAAAGATGATGATTACTTTTTCTAGCCATTGAGACTCTCTCCCAGTCACCATATCATCTCAGTGCTGACAGAGTGCCCTTGAAATGACAAGGGTCAGTTCCCGCAGCACCTCTGGATCCATGCATGTGATACGGATTTTTACATGTCCAATGAGCTACAAATTCTGACTTCCTCTTCCCGTTAGAAATGTTTTAGTCCCTATCAAAGACTCTGCTATAATGTAGGAGTGCTTGCAGGCCTGAGGACAGACCTTTTCAGGGAAGGTGGAGCCGAAAAAAGCACCGAGTATCTTGACCTTTTCCATATGATATGTTGGTGGTGTACCTGCTCAATAAGCACATTTTCCTTCACATTCCTTTGGCTGTCAATGTAGCTGTAGAAATCCTTTGTTCTTGCCTCTCACATTTCTTTTCTGTTTCAGTTCCTTCTAAGCTTTGGCTCTCCTAACTCTGTTCCTCTGTGTTCATGTAATGCCTCTGTTCCTCTTAGCTGAGGGTGTCCTTGCCTCCTTTGTGTTCTTCCCTTTTGGAGTTTGTGGTTATCACAGTCAGATCCATATGCATCCATGCCAGGCTACTGCCAGGCTGTACTTTCTGCGGATTAAATGTAATCTGTTTTGAGGAGCTTTCCTCAAATATCAACCAACTTTCCTTAGGCCCCTTTGCCCTCCATAGTATTCTGCCATGGGATCTGCCAAACAGATTCCTAACAAACTGAAATCAACCCCCAAATTCAGGTATAATTAAAATGGAGAAATTTGATGGGGAAAAAGAACACAGCCCTCAGATATAAGAATACTTAATAGAAGAAAACTTGTTTTGATAATTTTTGATTATGAATTTTAATCATACAGCAAATTCCTACATTTACTGCAGTTACTAAGCAGAAAAAAAATGTGTTTAAATTAGATTAAATTATCACTGCTGATAAAGCAATAACAAAACCAGTGTTTTAAAATGGTCAGGCATATGAATCACCCTAGGAACCCCAATTACAGCTATGGAGCTTGTGGAGGTGGAACAGTTTACACTTCAGCTGAGGCTATAGCTATTTCATGGTCATTTTAAAAAGTGAGATAGCAAGCAGACTTGACTTCCTCTGCATATTTTTGCTTTGGCTGAATACTGATTATGGTACAGTTTCTCTCTTTTTTTTGTTTCTTTTTTTCCCCTTCTTCCCCTACCTCAGCTTTCCTGTACTCAGTAGCACACTCACCTTTTCTGAAGTCTGTGCCTTTTTTCAGAGCCACTCCTATTCTGGAAAAAGCTTAGGTTTTGCTGCTTGTTTCACAAATGTATTCATTCTTCTAACTTGGACATGTTTATCTGAATTACGACAGTTGCAGGTTTGTGGTCAGAAATTCTAGTCTTCCACTTGATTAGTTGTGCTTTACTAATGAAACTCTTAATATGGAGGTCATCCTAGAGGACATTCAGATATTTTTCATCTGTTGTGGTGAAAGGAGGGTACATTGCTAAAATGGGCTAAATAAACCTCTGTCAGTGTGTCTTTGTCGGAAAAAAAGAGAAGATTACATATATTCTTCCTTTTCAGCAGCTAGGAAAATCCAGTATTTCAGCCAATAAAGCCTTCATCCCTGGTATCTGTTTTAGATTCAATGTTGATTGTTTTTCCCTTTTCTTTTTTTTTTTTTTTCCCCTAACTTCTTGCTTCAGCAATGGTTAAGTAGAGTTTATGCAATTATTTTATAATAAAATTTTAAAACTGGAAAATATTTTTTAATCTCAGTTATGCTTTCCATGGACAGCAGAAGGACTCATCTAACTTCCACAGTATAGGTCCTCATCTGAGTGCAAGGTCTGCTACAGGTAGCTGCACCCAGGGACCACGTGCCAGTCAGAGTTCTTCAGTAGGGCCATCTCTGGAATTATCAGCATGACCCTTTCTTCCAGGCTTGGAGGATGGAGGTGCAGGCAGGGCAATAGAAAGATCGTGCATGTAAGGGGAGTTGTCTTTGACAAGTTTGGATGATTTTGAACCTTTTTGTGTCACATATTTAACATGTAGAGAATCCTGCTCCATAAGAGCTGATGGCTTGCTATTACTCTTTGAAGTCAGAGGCAACATGGGATTTTGCCTATTGTGCTACATAAGGCAGACACAGTTTTGGTAAGGTTTATGCATTTTGTAGAGCTTGCCAAATAACAGTTATTATAATAATAATAATGCTTCACATCCTTAGACTGATACAAAAACATTAGTTAATATAGTAATGAGATGATGACTGCCTTGGGTGCATTTTATACTTTGTCATGTTGAGAAGTTGAGCACAACCAGCATCAGAAATCTGATAGTTTCAGCTGTGCAGTGATTGTGCTGAGAATTAAGTTGGAAAAGGGGACCATGCAGTTGTTAAAGTGTAAAACAAGGGAACTGAATGTCCAAACAATTTACTGAATTGCTACTTGATACTGTGTTCATTTAGAAAATAATCAGTAATTATTTTGTAAAATTTAAGTGGTATTTAAAGTTCATGCAAAGAGTGGAGGACTTGAAAACATCAAGCTTGACTTTCAGATACACTGTGTTCTCATATGAAGATCATTACATTTTTTATGTTACAGTAGTGTTAGATAAAGTCTCTGGGGGAGAAGCTGTTTTTTCATGCATAAGCTTAGCCAGAAACCTGGCTTAGCTGTTCTGTTTTCACTTACTGGCTGATGTTGTTCTATAGTGTATCAAAATGGAAGTTTCTTTTCAAAAATTCATGGAATGAGGAGGCCAGTGGCTCTGCTTTTCTAGCATGGAATTAAATCTATTTGTTCCTCACTTCTGTCTTAATTTTATTCATAGAACATACAGATACTGATTGTAAGCTAATGAGGAAATAATACTTGCTAGATGTGTGCATTTGTTGTGCTTGTTTTTCTGTGAGCTGCAGGTTTCTTCAGTTCTGAGTAGGTTAGTTGATAGGCTATTGTCAAAACCAAAAAATTGTCAAGCCTAGTATGCTCTTTTTTTGCAAGTGTCTATATGTATCTATTTTGCTGGTCTCTAGGGCCTGTCTAATACAGTTTCTGATAAAGTATTGTAGTCTGACCGCTATTTTAATCTTTTTAATGTTTTCTAGAACGCAGCCAAAAACAGTTTTTGCAGAAGTGGAACCAGAAGATGATGAAACAGACAAGCCAGAGTGGAAAAAACGTAAAATTTGAAAAATAATTTGTTTAAAGAGTAATTTTGGAGCATTTGAAACAAGATGAAACATTTATTTCTTTATTTGGGGTAGTAGGTCAAAATTTGAAAGCAAATATTACTTCAATTTATAAAACTTGCTGCAGTATAAAAAGGGATTGTTGAATTACACTGGCTTAAATCCACATCTGAATTTTGTAATAAGGAATTACTTATATTGTGCAAATAACTCCTGTATGTCAGTTACTTAGCTTTGTGAGTTAAGTGAAAAATGTTTCTTTATTAATAGTGAATTCGCTATATTGCCAAATGTTGGTTTTTTTCATTACTGCCAACTTTACAAAAGCTATGTCATGACAATGTTCAATGAATTTAAGTATCCAAATAAAATGGTACAATTTCTCAGACTATTTTTTTATTTTTTCCAGTTAAGAGGTGAGAGATTACTGCTTTACAGGTGCACCAAAGTTTAGATTAGTTACTGTGTAATATTCAAGTTTAGTTCATTTGTTTGTTCACGAGTTGCAATTCAATTCACTGTGTGAATCTTAGAAAATGTGTTTTCTAGTGTCTCTACTTCTTTGCATGATGTTCCTTTTCAGTTTGTGTTGTATCTACAGTAGCACTGTATAGAGCTTATATTTTTTTAATAATGTGAAATTGCAATGGACAGTTACATAATTTAGTGTAGTGAAAACAATGTGCTTATTGCCAAGTTGATGCAAAATTTCATTGAGGTTTGTTATCCCTCTTAGTTTGTATGGATAAGTTTTAGGATAGAGCAGATCTGTGTATTTAATACCAGGTCTTTGTGTGTATTGACTTTGTTGTATGCCTGAATAAGGTATATTCTGCCTCTCACTTTCTGAAGACTGATACTATTCTTTATAAAGTAGTTTGTCTAAATATGGAAAATTCTCATTTTTTAACACAGAATTGCAGTTCTGAGTGTTGTAAAGGGAAGGACAGTTTTAAAACTAATGAATGTCCTTTAGAGAAGAATAAAGAACCTAAGTTAGTTTTAGGCATTTATGTTGTGATTATAATAATACAAAGTATGCTAAGTATTGTGATTATAATGATACACAGTATAACAAGCACTCTGCATTTCCACTAAGAGGAGAGAGTAATAGACATGGTAAGCAATCAAGCTTTCTTATTTATGAATAGAACCTGGAGGCATATTTTATTACTATATTTAGCAAAGCTGTGAATCACCTTCCTAACCTGAAGGCTATGCTCCTGGTAGTCAGCAGAGCTTAGACTTTTTTAAGCATTGCTCTGCATCACTATTTCATTATGTTATTTCCTCTTCCAAGCTTATAATTCTTTTTCAGATATTATTTTTATACTTCTATGAAAACTATGCCTCACTTCAAAAGGTATAATGAGAAGCATTGGCATAAAATACCCACTACAAAATGCTTCCACTGCTTTCACTATTGTAGTCTTTTGATAAGAGAAGAACTTCAGTACATAGTTGACAACTTGTCTTTGACCCTTGTAAAATTATTTTAATACTTGTGTATAATAGTGATTCAATATTTAATTTAAAATTGCAGCTGTAATATGTAGAATGAGGGACTGAGTAGATGAGTGGAAAGTAAGTGGAGGAGAAAAAGAAATTCAGATGGAGAGAAGGAGTTGTTAACAAAACCTGCTAAAGACCTCCCTATGCAATCCTCCCTGCAACACAAAACCATAAGATGTCAATACTTCATTTAAGGCTATTTTTTTGTCTCATGTTTCATCCAACTATAGTCCTACGAAATAAAGTATTTTCAAAGGAATTTCTCTAAAATCCCAATTAATAATTTTTAAGGATTAGTATGTTCTTCATTTTAGGCTGACTATTAGCATTTTATCTTTTCCTTTGTTAGTTGTTCACTGAGGCAGTGTGTCTTAGGGAGCAGAGCTGTAGGGAAAGGTAGATGAGGAAAAATGCTGCAGCTGTTCTCTGAGAATGAGAGGAACTTCTCCTTTCATGTTGTTATTCATATCAGCTAGATCTTGTTTCCTAATTATTAAAATAATTAGTTCTGTAAGTGAACACTGCAAAAATTCTGTTGAAATTTCTGTAAGTGTTCGTCATTGTTACTTGCAGTAATTGTCTTGAATGACTTTTCTAGCAGCCTAGAATTTAAAGCAGTGCCTGTGCAGATATGTATTAGAAGTATTTAAAACTAACTGAAGTTTTATTTATACTTTAACTCTTGGATTGGTTCATTTGGCATAGCCTTTAAACTGGATTTCCAGGGATGTTCACCAACAAGGCACATTTTAATGCATTTTTAAAAACAATTTTAAATCTTGAACAGCTCAATAATAAGAGTTAAGCTAATCAGAAGGAAGATGTGAACAATCTGCTTGACCATATTTGGGATAGCAAACTTGTGACTCAAGCCTTTGAATTGTCTTGGGAAACATCTTTAACATTAAAAATATAAACACAAATAAATATTAGCTATGACAGATGGAACTCTAGATGCAAACTGGAGCATGAGAACTCTATTATGTATTTTTTTTTAATCTAATTTTCTTATAAGCTTCTTGAAGCTTTTAGCAATTGCCAAGCTATAATCTTGGTCCTCTCTGTCTGTATTTAGTGTTAAAGCGCCCAGAGTCCAGAGAGGAGTTTGTTTCTGCATTACTGAAACAAAGTGGGTTTATTTTGTTTGTTTCCTTAGAAGCATTGTTTATAGAGGTACTGATGCCTTAAGTTTTAGCTTTCATATTATCCAGATTCAGTACTGCATTAGTATATAACTCTGAACTTCACATAAAATGTTAGCAAGTTCTCTTCACAGTTTAGTTAGACAAAACAATCCTTTTCCAGCCCAAGAACCAAGGACACTGTTGCAGCTTCAGGCCCAAAAAATGTCAACAACAGCGAATTGAGGAGAGCAATCTGTGAGAATAGGACTGCATAACCTGAAGCTGTAATGGGACAATTAACCCCAATATGTAAATGGACCAGAACTTATAAAAGTGTGAAAACTTGTGACCCATCATCCATCTTTGGTGTAGCCTCAGCCAGGCTCCTGTACTGCCCATGGTGTTTCCTTTGAAGGCCTGTCTAATAAATACCTACTTTATTCCTTTAACACTGTCCAGCCTCTGTTCTAGGTAGCCTCTCAAGGCATCAGTACTACAATCACTGCATGCAGAAGGGCTTCCATGGTGCTTTCTCAAAACCTGGATTTTCTGTGCAGCTTCTGGATGTTACTTTATAGTAATTTATGGTCTTTATGCCTTTGTGCTAATGACAGTTGTAGACCAGCTGTTAGGTACATCTTGCCTGTCCATGGGGCCAAGGCATTTAACTCCAGACCACTGCAGCCCACCAGCTATCAGTCAGCCCCATTTTCCATTCCTTGTTGGTGTTGCTGCCACTGTTACAGAGATCTGAATTTAATTGTAGTTTTTTGTCTTGTCCTGTCCTCCTTATTTATTTTCCTATTTTATTATTTAAGTCTTCTGCAACAGGTGAGAAGATTGACAAATCCTTGCACTTTCCTCTGCCTGTTTGCAACTATTTGGTGACTGTTTTAAGGTCCTCTCTGGTCTACTTCCTATGACTTAAAATTTACTGAAGACAATTCTTTTGTCTCTAGTTTTTGTGATTGATAGCAAGAACTGTGAATTTGTCCCCAGAGAGTCCAGTTGTTGGCTCCTTTCTCATGAATCCATGCCTAATTTCATGTTCCTTTTCCCAACGGCATTTTCTCTGTTGTGGAAAATTATGTATTATGGGAAAAGAAACTGTGATCCTTTCTCCTATCACTTCCATCTCTGCTAGACCCTGAGGAGTGTTCTGCATTGCTGAGCTGAAGCACCATCCTCTTGGTTAGATGTTTATCTGGTTTCTTTGAACTCTGATGACTTAAGGGGTATCCAGCTTGAGACATTTTGTAGCTCGCATCTTCCTTTAATACTGAATCATAAGAATTTTGATGTGGCCTGTTAGTCACAATAGTATTGCAAAATCCATCTAACGATTTTTGTCATGTTAAATGCCTGTATGTCCTTCTAGTCTGTCTCTCAGCAAGGGGAATTTACTGGAAGTCCCACAGTTACCCCATTAAAAATCAGCAGGTTTGTTTAGACTTCTTACCATGGGCAGTCTGGGAGTTCAGGAGGTTCTGTCCGCTGTTGTTAATCCCTGGGCTCTTCTCATCTGTCAGACTTTCATGCATGCACATGAATAAAGAGTTGGATAGTTGACTAGCAGAGATGTCCTCATGCTTGCCTGGAATTGAAGCCTAGATGTATTTTATTACATCAGTTTTTAAATCTGCTAGGATTTTTGGCTAATCCCATTTAAACTCAATTTTGGATACAATGTGCACTCAATATGCACTTCATCCACGGGACTTTAGCACCTAATTACTTCATGCAATCTGGATAGCTCTGAAATTTGAGATATTTGTCTGTAGCATATAACAGCAGAAGAAATTTGTTTCCCATCCTGCATACAAAGGTGTTGTCTCCCACTTCAGCAGCAGTGTCTTAGATCAGCTTCTTGGAATCTTCACAACCTTGGTGTCAAACAACTAGAGCATCTTTGGCAATAGTTTGTGATTTTTTTTTTTAATGGCTGATGATCAGACAGTTCATCTTGTTCTGTGATAGAGGACATAAACAAGAACAATTGAGCGAGCACAGGCAGTATGTGTCTCTGGCTTTTTTTTTTATCTTAGCTGTCTCATGAGGCTGTTGTTTGTCAGGCTAGTGCAGTTTTTGTTACTCTTTCAAAGAAGTATTCTTGCTGTTGGATGCTGAACTATTTCCTTGTTCTATCATGAAGTAGAAGATGCAACAGATCAATTCCTACAGTAGATAAAAAGGGCTAGAAGGGTTCTTGAGAAGTTCTGTAGTCCATCCTTGACTCAAATCATCTATACCTGAACAAGATGTTTACTGGATGTTTACTAGACCTTTAATTGCTGCCATGATAACCCTCAGCAATCTGTTATAGTGCTTCATTCTTAGCACTAGAAAATTTTTCATTGTCTCTAAGAAAAACATTCTTGCGACAATTTAAGACCATTATTTCCTGTCCTGTTCCCAGCAGTCACTGAACGCAGTTTATGATGTTCCTCTTTGCCACAGCTTTTTATTATGTTTGAATTTTATTATCTTCTCATGTCCTCTCTTATTCTTTCAGTTTTATTTTATGATTTATGTTTTCTGGCCTATCATCGGTTGCTTACTTTCCTCTGCCTTGTTCCTGAAATGCGCTGCCCACAATTTATTCAGTGTTTTAAATTAAGCTTCCTTTTTAGCGCTACTAAGTAAACAGGAAAAATGTTTGCATGTCTCATTACAGTTACTTTTTTTTTTTTCAGTTCGGCCAAACAGATTTGTGTTAAGGACCTGTTCAGTTTTAAAGTCCTCTGGCCAAAGCAGAGTGCAAACAAGACCAAATGCCTATTCAGCAGCACTGACTTTATTTGGTAACATTTAAGTGTATAGGGAAGGAGAGAAATAGTGCAAGCAGAAGATGGTCACCACTGTGGATCCAGTGCCTTTGGTCCTTCACTGCCCTGGGCTTCTTCGTGGTGGTAGGGTGGTCACTGGGGGTCTTCTCTGGAGGTTGTACAAAGCAAGTACCTCCAAAATTGAGTGTCACATTTCTGACTCTATTTCTTGCACTAGTGCAGTTATTTCACATGTAACCCATACTGCAGTTGAATGTTGTGAAAACTATGAGTGTCAATCCTGCTCCCAGCAAGGTCAAAACTGAAACTTTGTTTCAGTTTGTGCAGAGAGGCACCTATGGAGTTTTCTGTAAAAAATTTTCACCATCCAGCTTTTTTAAGCCTTATACTGCAAACGTCACAGACCCTTGCCTTATAGGTCCTAATCCCGTTAAGTCCACAACCCCCACTGCAGAGCTGCTGCCCAGTCAATTCACCATCTAGTCGTTATGTATTATTCTTCTGAGTTATGTTCTTTGTGCTAAACTTCACAGTGAAGACTCGGGCAAAGAACTCATTGAGCGCCTCAGCCTTCTCTTTATCAGTTGTTACCAGTTCATTCTTCTTGCTTACCAGCAGGGGTACAATTTCTTTGGCCTGTCTCTTCTGATTTATATCCTTAGAGAATTCCTTCTTGTTATTCTTTGCATCCCTTTCTAAGCGCAGTACCATGCTGTCCCTACACATCTGAACCATATCCCATTACTCTCCCCAAGTCACCTGTCCCTCCTCCACTGGCTATGCATTTTCTTCTTTCTTCTCAATTTAAGGAGCAGATCTTTGCTCAACCATGCCATTTTCTTGCCTGCCTGGCAAGATTTTCTACACATTGTGATGGTGAGCTCTTGTGCTCTGAGAAAGTGGCCTTAAAGTGGTGCCAGCCTGGGTCAGCCCCCTGGTCCTTAAGGACAGTTTCCCAAGGAATCTCATTCACCAACCCCTTAAACAGGTCAAAGTTTTCTAACCTTCAGGGTCCTGACCATTCTCCTTGCCATGCCCATGCTCCACGAGATCACAAGTTTTACCAGGGCAGGTCACTGCAGCCCAGGCTGCATCCAGACTTAAACCCCTCAGATGAGCCATCCACATCAGTGAGCACCAGGCCTGGCAATGCTGCTCCTCAGTTGGTCTGGCCAATAGCTGGACCAGGAAGTTGTCCTTTGCACATTCCAGGAGTGTGCTGGATTGCTTACAGCTGGCTGTATTGCTCTCCCAGCAGTCTGGGTGGTTGGACCCTCCCATCAGGATGAGAAGTGGTGAGGATGATGTGCCCTGCAGCCAAACCAAGAAGGCCTCATCATTAGGCTTCTTCTGATCAGCCTGTAGTAACCTCCACCACCAGGTATAATTTCTTGGTCCTGTCCTTGTTTTTTTAGCCACAGACACTCAACCTGTCCTTGGATGTTTCCCAGACACAGCTCTTCACAACCTATCCCTTCCTTGATATAGAGGGCAACATCCTTGCTCCTCCTTCCCAACCTATCTCTTCTGAAAAGCTTGTACCCTTAATTACAGTGCTCCAGTTATGTAACTTGTCCCACCATTTCCATGATAATAATTGCATTACAGTTTGCCAATTGCATAGTGGTTTTCAGCTCCTCTTACTTGTTATGCATGCTATGTGCATTGGGGTAGAGGCCTTCAGCTGGGCTGTTGACCTCTTCAGCCTTTGGGAAGGGGTCCACTACAACTCCTTTGCGAAAATTTACAGGTATTTTGCTGCTGTTCCCTAAAGTTATGTTGTTCCTGTTTCATCATTGACACCTGCTAGAGCATAGTTTTCCCCACTAAATCTAGTTTAAAGCTTGGCTGTAAGTCTTGTGAACTTGGTCCCCACACCACTCTTACCCTGCTTGGCCAGGTGCTCCATAACTGGTGCCAATATGCCCAGTCTTTCCAAGGCACATTCTAGACCACAGACTCAAAGCCCTAAGCATGGCACTGTCTTGCAGCCAGTCTTCACCCCATCCACTTGTTTCACTCTACGGAGTCCCACTGCCTTACCAGGAAGATAGAGGAGAGCACTACCTGTACTTCAGATCCTTTCAACTTCTTTCTGAGGAAGCTGAAGTCCCTTTTGATATTTTGGAATCTCTTTGTCCCAGCATCATTCAGTCCTACATGAAGGAGTAGAAGCAGATTATAGTTTTCAGCTTCCAGGCTTGGTAGCCTCTTTGCAACATCCTGAATGTGGGCCCATGGTAGGCAATTCCATCATGTTTTCAGAATGTGTCATTGTTTAGATCAGATTATTTTGAATTTTCTCTTGGACCTAAAGTGCTGCAAATTTTTGCAGCTTCTAGTTGTCAGTGGATGTAACAAATGTAGTCCTTGTTCATTCGGGTAAACTACTATTGAAGTTGGTGGTTAGTAGCAAATCCGTGAGGTTTCCCATATGTGTGGGAGGGAAATATTTAATATATGTTAATTTTCTTAAGAGTTCATAAACCTAAGGTACTCAGAAATTTTTGAGGAAACAGTTGACTTTCCTAGAAGTTACTGGATAATTCCCTTAATGTTATTTTATTTCAGGATTTTTTTCATGGCTCCAACCCTTTGTGTCCATTGAGAATCCTTCTGACATTATCAGTGTGAGATGTGGAGGACCTCAAGGCATCCTTGTGGTCAGCATTTCGATACTTATCATTCTAAATATATATCCAGCCTGTCTCAGGTGTTTTGATCCTGAATTCTCCCTCGCTTTAATTTTCCTAAAATAAAAAGTGCTATAATCTCATGTAATTTGTGAATCAGCAGTAGGGCCAGCCACACACCCATGGTGTGCATGTGTTCTGGTCTATGAGAGGGCTGAGTTCCTACATCCATGCCTGACGAGAGCTGTGATATTCAGGAAGATCTGCAGTTGCCTTTTTTGTGGTGATTGTGTTGTGCGCACATGGACTTTCCAAGACATTTTACTGAAAATCATCATCTTCAGGCTTTCTTTTGGCCCATTGCAAGTGCTCATCAATATCCACAGGACTGCAGTACAGCTGATTTAAGAAGATAGGAGTGTACGTGACAGCTAAGAGCTTGCTGGTGTTGGGTGACCCTTGGTGTGCAGGTATCTGTAGTGTTTGTATACTGATGATCATTAAGTGTATTAGAGGTCTCTGGAAGTCTGTCTCCAGGCACTGTCTGTACTGCTATTCCTTGCATGCTACTGAACTCCTAGTATCCCTGTTTCTCACACTCTCAGAGCCAGCATTGTTCCTAGACTGGACATTATCTTTTGCTGTTGCTCCTTGATTTCTACAGTGTGCCTCTGACATCTGCATTTCTGGTCCCTGTGCTGTGTTACTTAGTTTAACTCTGTGCAGCTTGAAGATACCCTTTTAATATGGAGTTCCCATTGCTAGTAACAGGTCAAGGTATGTATGAAGCTAAAAGGCCTCAGGACTCACCTGGATCCAGGCTTGTCTTGGATTGCCAGCACCTTTGCCCGAGTTGCTCTTGCTGCTGTATCTATTTGAATTATTTATTTATGTAATATTGTGTATAGCTGTAATGACCGCAGCATGAGCCCAGACCGGCAGGGAATCTGAACTATTTATTCAAAGAAACGAGCGGGTTTTAAACTCTTCTTCAAGATGCGGTATTTCCTTGCATGGTAATTCTCACTACATGACCTATCCCATGTTGCCACATCAGCAACATGCCTCTAAATGTCCTTCTGTGGGATGGTTACATGCTGTTCACCTGCCTGTCAGCTTCCAGCAGCCTCCCCTCTACAAGGCTCTGCCATGTAGCACCTCCTCCCCACAGGGTCCTGCAGAGACAGCCTCTCTGTGTTGCCATGTGCTCCTTTGTGTTACCATGTGCTCCTTTGTGCTGCCCTGTGCCTCTCTGTGCTGCCATGTGCTCCTTTGTGTTGCCATGTGCTTCTGCAGGAGCATCCCAGAGCCTGCAGCTCAACTTCATCCCATCTCTTCCCATATATAGACACACTTCTTCATCCCACATAAGCTACACAAGTGGTAGTGCAGCCATTCTAAGCCAGTTGCAGATTATCCTCTTTATGTCTTGTTCCTGTCCATTGCCACTTGCCATGTCTCGAGTGCCGTCAACCCTTAGTTTGCAATGGTTATGCAAGCAAAAGACTTAGTGTAATTCTAAAGCAGTATATGTTTTAGCTAATAAATTTCAAAATTTTAACACTATGACTTTGAACATCAACAAGGAATCCACTCTGTGAGTAAGTTTATGTATGGTTTGCTGCTGACTCTTCATTTAAAATTACCTGACTAAACAGAGGCGAATATCAGGAATATTCCAAATAGAGAGATCAGTGTCTTCAAAATGGCCTTTGCAGGAAGGGTTATCATCAATAGCGCAATGGTTTTATGGTATTTTCCAGTAAGATCCCCTTGATTATTCATAAAATAATATCAATGTCTGTATATGTATGTGTATTTATATATTAATTAACCAAGTTAATAGTGGGAAAAATTAACATTTTTGGGAGAATATTAAGTACCTACTTTGTTACAGTAATACCACTATAACTTGTAACAAAGAAGTGTCTGTAGGCACGTCCCCATATTTTACTAGTGCATTACAGAACTGGTGCAAAACTGTGGCTATTGCAAAGCTTCAGAGAAATTTAATTCAGTCTTTAAATTCACTATGTAGCAGTCAAAGAAAAAACAGAAGAAATTCCAGATTAAGAAACCAATGCCCACTAGTTCAGGAATTTTCACCTGAAAATTTTATGTGAACAAAATGTGAGCTCTTACAGAAGGCAAGGAAATGGGTCATGATAAGTAATAGGGCACAGAGATGTGTGGGAGGTAAGTGGTGGGATGCTGCAGGAAAAGGGAGTTTGTGTCCGGTTTTATGTAACATAATTTTAGGTTACCCCCTTCAAGATCATCAGACAGTGTGTTAATGAAATTAACAGATGATACAGAATACTGAAAATGCCATTGAAAAAAGAGAAGCAGGAAATAACAAGAAGTCACTCTGACAAATGCAAGATAGTACATCTGGAAAACGATTATTCAAAATGCAGATTGTTTTTTCTTCTCTGGTGGGATGACTCTCATCTACACCAGAGATAGTGGATGGCAGTTTGGGTGTCCAAGTTTCCTCTGACAAGGCAGACAAAAAAAATGCATGTGGAGCTTTTGCCAAAAGGATTGCTCCTGACTGAGCAGCTAGAGTGACACCCCGGCTGGGAACATAGCACTTTCTGTCTCACAGCCACTGAGGAGTACAAAGGTGGTTGGGATGGCTTTCCTCTGAAAATCAGCCTGGTAAATACAGTACAGAGGCATCTCTTTCTGTGAGCACCGGGTGCTGATGTCATATGTGCTGCAAGTTAAAAGTGCTTCTTTGTGTTTGCAGGCTTGCAAATTCAGCTGTCTGAGAGGCAAACTCTTGTCTCCCATCAGCTTTAAAGAACTGCTTTCTTTCTCCTGCCCGTAATTACAGTTATTTGCATCTTCAAACAAGGGAAATTGCAGGAAGAGACTCTTTCTAGTTTGGAAATTTTCACATTTCAGAAGGCAATTCTGCTGATCTTTTCCCAGTCATGCTGTTACCCAAATGCATGTGCTTCAGGTTCTCTGTTTTATACTTTCTTGTGATTGTTGGATTGGAGGACTCATTTTTCCCTTAAAGATCAGTCTTAAAACATTTGGGGATTTGATCTCTTCCCCTTGCCGTCTCTCTCATCCTCCCCGCCCCATGTAAAACATGTATAGAGATTTGAAGGAAATATGATAATGAAAAAGAAAAGCTGGACTTGCCAGCTGTTATGGTTTAAGTCCAGCCAGCAGCCAAGCTCCACGCAGCCACTCACTCACTCCCCCATCAGTGGGATGGGGGAGAGAATAGGAGGTAAAATAAAGAGAACTTATGGGTTGAGATAAAGTAACTTTAATAGAGAAAGCAAAAGCTGCGCACACAACAAAGCAAAACAAGGAATTAACTCAGCACTTCCCATGTGCAGGCAGGTGTTCAGTCATCCCCAGGACTACAGGGCCCCATGTAATGGTTGCTTAGGAAGACAAATGTCATCATGCCAAACATCCCCCCCTTATTCTTTTTCCCCTGTTTTATATCCTGATCATGATGTCCCAGGGTCTGGAATATCCCTTTGATCAGTTTGGGTCACCTGTCCTGGCTGTTTCTCCTCTCAGTCTTCCAACCACTCCAAACTTCTCTGCAAGTGTGGCAGTCTGACACACAGAAAAGGCTCTGAGTAATGTCTGCTCAACAATAAAAAAACCTTTTATTGTATTACCAACACTGTGTTCAGCAGAAATCCAAAACACAGCCTCATACTAGTCACTGTCATGATAATTTATTCCAGCCAAAACCAGCGCACCAGCCCATTATAAATTGTCCATATGTAGTAAGGTGGAAAATAGTTTCTGCATTTTTAATTTACAAAGCAGCCCATGCTTGATTTCCAGATCTGTGATCCTTGTAAATTTTGATGCTTGCACAACATGAGTGCAGCAGGCTCCTGATTCACAGGAGGTTCTTCCTCTTCCTCCTACAGAGACTGCCATGAGTCAGATAATCCTTGAACATTAAGGATTGTCCAGAAAATCACTCTGAATGGAGTGTTCTGTGTTACACTGACAAAAAAAAGTATATGACTAAACCCAATGGTACAAACTCTAATCCTCTTTCATGTCACCTGCTAAAGTTCTGGGATCAAGTTGTCTTTAATGTGACAAATGTGTTTGTATATATATTGTTTCTTTTATTTATGGGGACAAGCAGTTGTCTAGAGGGATATTCACCTTAATTAAGGCAGTGTCTTGTATGAAATGTAGAGGGCTAGAGGAATTGAAGCTGGGCATATAATCAGTGAGAGGTACAGCTTGTGAAGGAACAAGTGGAAGATTCTGCACTAAGTCTCAGTCTGAGAGACATGAAATCAGGCCAGTTGGAATATGCTTAGGCAAAATGCTGATATTAACCATTTGCAGAATGGAACAGTGTACTGGAATAGCCCTTAAAACCAAACCAAACCAAACCAAACCAAACCAAACCAAACCAAACCAAACAACAAACAAACAAACAAACAAACAAAAAAAACTAACCAAAACAACAGCCAACAAACAAACAAAAAGCCAGCAAATTAACAAAAAAATCCCAAAAGAGGACTTACATGGTGCTGAAAATTTTCTTCTGGATGACATTTTCCCTAGTGCTGAGGCATCCAGTTTTAGTCACCCTCTGCTGTAAAGTTCGGGCTTGTGGGATACTATTGCACTGACACTGTCTTGGGAAACCTTTCCAGGAGTGATGGGACTGACAGATGGGCACTCCAGCTGAGCTGTAGGATGAAGGTGGGGGATGAACATGATGCACACCCATGCATCACATCCGTGAGCATTAGAAAATTGAGTCAACTTTCAAAGGTTCCACTAAATAATCAAAAAACATTGGAAAATCATCCTGTAATAAGAAAGATGATAGAAGAAGAAGCTTTCAATTAAGTATCACATTGCCAAATTCAGTGATAGATTTTGCTGTTCACAAGGTGATAATTTTTTTTGTTTGTTCAGGCTCTGAACAAACAAAATTTGTATGATTCCTTTGTTAATTTCTACTGGCTCATGTTTGCACAAAAAAAAAAAATCTAGTTCTAGAAATTATATAGGTACCACAGTGGTATATATTTTTCTGTGCCTTTTAACTTTTAACTGTCAGAATAGTGTTCTGCTCTGTCATACAACAAAGTTTAAAAAGGTCTGTAAGAGAAGTTGTTTAAATGCTTTTCTTTGAGTGAGGAGGGAAGTAATATAGTTGAATTCTTGCTTTGCTACAAGAACTCTTTTCAAGTTCAGACATTTAGTCTGTTAGGTTCTTCTCAAACTTATGATCAGAGATGGTATAATTTGCTTTAAGAATCTAAATGGGAAAAACAACTATTGCAGCAGGATTGAAGAATAGAAATACAAGATAGGGAGAGCTAATCAAAGTCAAGTTAGCAGCAGATCAAGGAATATAGTTCTACTACTTCATTGTCCCTTTGATGCTCTTTAATAGCATATCTCTGCTGCAGGAAAGTCTGTAAGCCAGCTTTCTGAACCAGAGAATTCCTCTTAGCTCATATTTTATGTTTGTCTGCCTCTATTCTGCTCCTTGACTCACTCCTGGTGTGCTGCTCCATGTGCTCAGCCAAGGAATGTTGTACTTCCTTTGGGAAGCAAGGGTGCTGCACTGGGTCTCTACAGCCCAGTCTCGGCATTGATGATGTTTATTACTGAATCACACTACACTGCTTGGGAGCCAAGGGTTTTTCAAAATCAAAAATGCTTGGAATCTCAAATATAGGGCCCTTTGCCTGCCAGAATGAATGCAGGAGATGCACTCCAACAGTCCTGGGCAGAATCAAACCTTGCTGTTTCACTTATGCTGTTTTTAAATGCCTAAACAAACAAACAAACAAACAGGACTCCAGTGGGACAGCTAGACTCTTCCTTGTCCCAAGGCAAGATCAGCTTTCCCATTTGCTTCACTCAGCACTTTTGCACAGTAGGGATTTGGTTTAATCTAATGATTAAATGCATTCTTTTTTTTTTTTTTTTTTTACTGGGGATTTTTACAGTCAATATTTACCACATGGATAATTTTTATTGTTAAAGACCATGGTATCATTAGAGTCAATATTGAGGGTGGTGGGGGGTGGGAAGAGCTGTGCTCAGCTCTTGCCCTCTGCAGCTTAACATTCAGCTTCCAACATTAACATGATTTGTTGGACTCCACAATCAAAAATATTGTGCTGGTAGCACAGAGTGAAATGGAATTCATGAGCCAGCACCTCTGCCAATGGAAATGAGCACTAAGGAGCTGCTGTGACTTGAGCCAGCAGAGGATGTTGCCAGCAAGTTTTAGCCTGTTTGGTTTTTCCAGAAATTGCCACAAAGACACTAGTTTTAACTGGACAGAAAGCCAGCCCAGAGTTCTGTCTGCAGATCATAGTGCTGCAAAGTGGAAGAAGTGAGTCTGCACCACCACAATACAAACATATCTCTGAGGTGAGCTAGTTGATTACACAAGGGACAGGAACCAGCTGCCAGCAATCCTGGCTGGAGAACAGCTCCAGGCAGCAGTGATGTGTGCAGAGAGGGAAAGTCAAATGTCTGGTATCAGGATGGTGGAGATTAGCAGAACTGTGGTCTAGGCATTGTAACCTGTGAGTCAGCATCTCCTTCTGCACGCTCCGTAAGAGAGTGTCATGTTATAAGCACTGCTGAGTCTTCTATCTTTTCTTTTATGTAAATGCAAAGTAATCTATCAGCTCTTTCTAATAAGTTCCTATAGGCAGAGGAACTTCTGACAAATTAGGAATTACAGGTTTTGAGATTTAGCATTTTAAGTCATTTAGATGACAAACATTACAGAAAGAGGGATGATTTTGGAGCTACAATTCTCATTGCTTGAGCATTGTTGTGTAAAAATATCGGACAAAAGGCTGAAGAAAGGTAAATTGGATGAAATAAAACTGTTGGGTTTGTATGTGGTGGGATCAGTGGAGCCTGCACCTGCAGCACACATAATACTCACCACACCTGGAAGGCACATGCAGCACCTGGGTGCACATTATGCCTGGGATTCTTGCAATGAGAGCTTGTTTTGTTGTTCTTCTGAAGAGAAGCCTCCATCCTTGGAATTTCCAACTGTGCTGCAAGCATGTCTTAAGTTATACCATTTAATTTTTTATCTGAAATTTGGACCAATAAATAGTATCAAATATGCACATTTACTGTGAAATGATTGCAGGGAATAGCACTTCAATATGCTCCTGTTGTAGCCTGTAGCAAAAACAAGTGCTTGGTCCAAAATATTTCTGTTTTAAGAAGTCTTTTCATATATGTTTTGTAAAACTACAAGAAACAGCTACTTCTAGCAAACCAAGTGCCTTCAGTTAAGTATGTGTGTGTATGGAGCTTGAATTAAGGCTTGTATCAACTTATTGTTTTCTAGAGCTGTTCTTGTTGACAGTCATTATAAAGTCCCAAGGTCCTGGCCATATAGTAGTGCCATGAGTACATTACAACCACAATGACCAGCTAACGAGATGTCAAGGTGAGCAGGAGCAGCAGAAAATTGAACTTATTTTGAAGAGGGGGTGTGTTTAAGGGAAAATAGCACCTAGAGATTTGCACAAGGAAATTAAAATAGCACCTAGAGGTTTTAAAGGAGGAAAATAAAATAACATTGGAAAAAGCATCTGGATATTAGATGGTTATTCAGAGCTCATAATACACTGTGGTACTGTATGCAGCTCTCTCAGTAGCTAAAATTAGGTGATTATGTAAGGAGACCACAGCATATATCTGAATAGCTACTGTATTGGGTTAATGATGTCACTCATCTTTATTGAGTCACTATGGTATGGCTTGGCCAAGAGGCACTATGAATTCAGCAGCCATGAAATCATAGCCAGTGATTAAACTTAAGTGAAGTAAACACAACAGAGGTTTTATGAGGGGAAGCAAAGCAATTCTCAACCAGAGCTCTCCCATCGAGAGTTGCAGGTGACATTGCTGCCAGCTGTTATTCCCTGTAAATCTTCAGGAAAGACCTTTTTTAGCTTTTAAACCGATGATAATAGAAATGCTATAATGAATCTATCAGTTTATAATTGATTTGGAGAGATCATATGAGCTATTGTTCTTAGCATTTTAACTGCTGGCTATGAAATTAGTTATTTTTGCATTGCGGTCCCATCACTGAGACAATCATGTCTCTGTATTGCAATCATGTCAAACTGTATTGCATACATTGTTGACATGTGAAAATAAATGCAGGTATGCCAAAAGTAAAGTGAGATTTAAATTTTATCTATGCACAGTAATGTGCCTTAGCTTTCTCACCAGATACAATCCAAATTGATTTTCCTGTCATATTCTTCTTACAAGTGATTCATTTGCTCACCTATGTTAGGTACTGTAGCTTTTTCACATTTAGTGGTGGTATATATGCCACACATTTCTCCACGTAGTTACAGAACCTTTTTCTGAATAGTTGCCAAATTTCTGTCATCAAAGATTGAGGAGGATATAAAGGTGTAGATGCAGAAACAGATTGGTTTCCTCAAATTTTGTGTGATTGTATGGCCCTGTGTTGTTTCTCACTGTGATGGCTCTGATGTCTTCATCTGGATCATGCCTGTTAAGATGAGTTTTGGAACTGTCCCCATGAGTTTTGCAACTGTCCCCATGAGTTTTGCCATGGGTTTTTTGCTTCCAGTGGTCTTGAGTGCTGGTATCACAAGCTCTGGCATGCAAAGCCTCTGCAAGGAAGAAACCTGGCAGGAAATGAAGGCCTGTTTATTTCTCAGAAGGTGCCCAGGCCTGCAGAGTCACAGGTCTTTAAAGTGCCAGAAACAGTTATTTTGGGGATAGCTTGGTGATGAGCAAAGTCAGGTCATTAATGATGGCCACAGTTTGCAGCCCTGGCAGTGCAACTGTGACTGCCCATGTTGTACCTGGCAAGAGCTCTGCTTTCCCAGACCAGAAAGCAAAGGCTGCATTTGGAAACTTGTTCTTTTCCTATATATCTGCTCTACTCTTTGAAGTAACTGTTCCCACGTGTTTCCTGTCCTGGCCCTCCAGGCCCCCAAACTCTTTTTTCACTCTGGTTTTTTTTAACCCAGAAAGCTGCCTGCTTTGGGAAAGTTTGCCTGGGATTGCACTGTACCCATTTGTTTGCAACAAATGAGAAGCATTTTTCATTTTTGCTGAATTATTGTTGCCAGATACCATGTGTACACATGTTCCTGGCCATCTTGCAGTGAGAGCTGGCAAATCTGCAAAGCTGATGTGAACTGCTCCAGCAACTGAAATGTCTCCTTTCAGCCAGACCCCTGCTTGAGGACGGGAAAGACACATGCTTTGCTCTCTGTGAGATCTCAAAAAGAAGGCTTTTATAAACTGGATGGAAATAGTGGTACTGCAGCACAGCCTCCCAACTCCAAGCACCTTTCTGCTTTCTCCCTGCATTCTCATTCATCCTGCTTACTGAGCACTTTTGGCAACACAGGCAGCCTACAGCAAGAGCCTGTGAGGAACACTTACAAAACGCATGGGTCACAAGGCTAAAATTGTGTGACTTAATTTAGTTTTAGGACTATCTTATCCAGGGATTTTTTTTTTCCCTGTAAAACTGATGATGTGAGGATTGTTGCTATTTTCCATTGCCTTCACTGGGAGGGTTTTGTAGTGGTGAATTATCAGAACGGAGTAGCCTTTTTTGGCTTTTAGTTTCACATGTCCCATAAAGTGTGTGTGTTTGCCCTGATTAGCATCCCATTGGCTGGCTGATCATGGGACTTGTCAGGATGGACACAACATACTTGCAGACCAGTGTTGGAAATGAAGTGCCAGGAGTTGGTAGCTGAGGATTTCTTTCAAAACCTGGTGGGATATTTTGTCCATGCAATGCCAGAGCATTTTGTTTTATGCCTTATCAGGTGTGATGAGCTATGTGGGGTCCATGGAAGAGATGAGCTGAGCTCCCTTTGTGGCTTGCCATAGGAAGCGTTGGCTGAATGGATGAGTTATCACAAAAGGTTTCCGTTTTGCTGAGCTGACTCCTTCTGGTGCAGAAACTGCTGAGATTGAAAAAGCTTAGGAAAAACAGTCAATCTTTACTGTTCTTCTTAAAATATTTGTATGTGAAAATGCATAAAAGCCCAAGAAGAAGAGTATTTGCTTTTTTCCTCTTAATAAACAGTTATCCATGTGAAACCCTGTAAGTATAAATGATGTTGGCAACCATCAAAGCAGCATCACTCTCCTTGATCCTTATGTGCTATTCCTTAGATATGACTCAGAGGACTTGCTTTAATTTTGTCTGCCCTGAAGTGGTCAGTCAGTTGGACTACGTGATCCTTTTATGTCCCTTCCAACAGAAAACACTTCCATTGTATTCTAGTCTTTGTATGGACAGAGTCCCATAGCATCGGTTAATCCTGTGCACAGTGGAGGCCACTACACATTTACACAGCACCAGTTGGCAGTATCATGCCACTGGTGGTGCCCTGTTGGGTGTGAATGTGGACAAATATTTGTATTTCTGCACTGCATTGGCCTTGTTGCCCATGGTTACAGTGTCTGTGCTCAGGGGAGGTGGCAGAGCTCAGTGCCATGGACCACAGCAGATGCAGCTTCTGAGTTTGTGTTACTGAGCAGAGCAGGAAGGAGATTTTTCAATGGGACCTCCCAAAGGACGGCAGAACCACTACACTGAGTTTTCACTGCTGCTTATGTTTGTTGGATGGGGATGGATATAAAGATCAAGACATCAGCTGGATTATTTCTAGTGTGTGAGAAATTATTGAACCAAAGCACTAAAAAGTGAAAAAGAGGGTCTGCTATAAAAATATGCTATTACTTGGAAAAAAAAAAAAAAAGAAAAAAAACCAGCTATAAATGTCATCAACAGGCCAAAGAAAAGGCAATAGTACCAAATGATGAGTGGGACTAGGGGAATGTCTGTTACAGAAAGCATATAAGGAACAACTCTTGACAGTCTGAGAAGAGCTGACAATAAAACACATGATTTAATGAGTGCCGGAGAGCAGACTCAGCCATAAAACTATACATTTAATGGCTGTCCTATTTACTGAGTTACAACGTTGGAAGAGGTGCATAAACATGAATAAGTCCGTGTGGGATTGCCCTTTTTTTAAAGCAAGGCTTTATCATAATTATTTTAAAGTCTTCACACAGAGTAATTTTAAAGTATACTTCTGAGCTGGGAATTATCAAAGAAGATGGGGAAGATTTATGCTTTATCATGAGACAGGTTAAACCAGTATATTCAGCTTTTAATTAACTTCCTTGTCCTAAATACAATAACACTGTTGTGGCCTTGACTCTGGACACTCATGTTTTTAATTTATCCTTCAGAGGATGACAAAACAATTTTAGGCAGTGCAATATTTCATCTTCTGCTAAAAGGCATGCTATGTAGGAGAATATCACGCCATGTTACCGATGTCATGTATGAAAAATCTGTGAGATTTTTTTACATTAAATATGGTCAATATCACATATACTCTAAAAGAACAGACAAAAATGTAAAGGTATTTAAGACAATCTTCCCAGAGTAACTATCCTAAAGAGACGACATGAAACAAAGGTGCTTCACTGGTTCCTACTAGAACATAATACAGTCTCACTCACAGTCAAATACAAACACAGTCTACTGCTGAGATTTACCTGCATTGTTCTGTACTAGCCATCTGTTACTGACACAAAGAAATCAGCCTAAGGTGTTACCAAGCCTTTCTTAATATATTAGCAGAAAAAAATCCAAGAGAACTGTTGATTTTGGAGAACATTTTTAAATATTCCAAATTTTGTTTTGCCAGTTGTCAGAATCAGAAAGGGAGGTTTATGTACTCCTTGCAAAAACGTCTCATTATTGCTGACTTGCTCTGGCTTTTAAAATGAGATTCACATTTGTAGCTGACATGAAACCAGATATCCTTGACAGGAAAACATGTGCTGTAAGCAGAATTTGATGTCCTAGATAAACACAAAAAAAAAAAATCTGCTGCAGGGTTTTCTTCAGCTTCTCCCAAACAGCCCCTTGGGCTAGCTTCATTTCTTCCTTTTGGTAGGCTCCCTGTCCATTTGTGTGCCATAGAAACTTTCCTTTTTGGATACATTTTTGCACTTACCCTCTTGTCTCCTGGCATAGCAGAAACCCTGTTCCATTGACCATCTCAGTGTGGGGGTGGGTGGCATGTGCCGCATTTTGGCTTCTCCCTGAACCCCTTGTGTGCAGCAGCACCTGGACACTGCACACAATACTTTCACCTCAGTGTAAAAAAAACTTATTTTGGTTGGCACGTGATACCTTGTATAGACCAACACAATTGGAGTTAGTCAGGTTCAGACTTGATAGTTGGCAAAAAGTTTTGTGTTGAATAGAGGGGATTCCCAAATGGATGTAACGTGTTGCCTCTGGAGTCATGTTTCTAATGAGTTCCTCCCCTAGGACCTGAAAGGAATTTTTTGAAACAGAATGGAAAACAGAAAAGGAAATATTGATGTGCCTCAGTGGAAATCCACAGTTTGCTCCTGCACAGCATCCTGAAGGCAGCATCTTATTCTCCGTGGTCCAGATGGAAGAGAGAAAAGGCACGGGTGGTGAGAGGTATGTGAGTTCCTCAGGCTGGACAGATCTATGTGGACTATGAAGGTGGAGGTCTGGCAACTCATTGGGACACCTAAATGGGTAGGTAACTGATGAAATGGAGTTTCAGTGGCAGCAGAGAAGCTTTTGCTTGCATTGCACATAATTATGTTGCCCCAGAGTACAGAGGAGCTCTAATTCACATTGGGCACGTTCTCAGCAAGACAGACCTGCCAAGGATTGTTGGACACCAATAAAAAATATTCAGAATGTTCTGAACTGTGAACTGTTGGGTCTGTGATGGGATTCTTAGGGAAAATACCACTCCCAGTTTGCTTTTTTATTCTGCTCCTTTCTTTCCCAGCTGAGGGTCACTGTAAGAAAGGGGGTGTTGAGAGATCTTCATCCCACCCTGACTGTACAGTCACTTTCACCCTTAGAGAACCTGCCTAGTCTTGTGCAAAAAAAGGGAAAGGAGTGTCTGTATCTTTCAAAATACAGCAATTCAAAATTGATCTCTAAGCTGTGAGTTTTTAAAAGAAAACATTTCATCTTCAGATAGAAACTTCTGTTAGAAATAATTCTGAATGTTAACAAGAAGTGCCTGTTGACCCTGTTTGGATCAGAGGGAAATGATATTAACCTGAAATAAGAATTATGGGACATGTTTACAGCATGTGTGAAGCCAGAGATTAATGTGTGAGTCATGAGGCTGTCCAGGAAGATGAAACTGTGGGTGAGTGCCAGTGCGAAAAAACCCAAGGAGTTAGTAACATGAGCAGAGTGAAAGCGTTAAAGCTCTGGAAATCTCAAAACACATGAAGATGATCAGGTGGCTGGAGCACCTCTCCTTTGCGGACAGGCTGAGACCATTGGGGTTGTTCAGCCTGGAGAAAAGGAGGCTTGAGGGAAATCTTATAGCAGTCTTCCTGCAACTAAAGGCTCACAGGAAAGCTGAAGAGGAACTTTTTATGATTGCATGTAGTGATAGGAAAAGGTGGAATGACTTCAAACTGAAATATGGTAGACTTTGGTTGGATATTAGGAAGAAATTCTTTACTGTGGGGGTGAGGCACTGGAATAGACTTCCCAGAGAAGCTGGGGATGTCCCATCCCTGGGAGTATTCAAGGACAGATTGGATGGGGCTCTGAGCAACATGGTCTAGTGGGAGGTGTCCTTGCCTGTGACAGAAGTGTTGAAATGAGGTCACTTTCAACCCAAACCATTCTATGATTCTATGAAATAGAAATAGAAGGAGTAGGGGGATTGTACAAGGATACAGTTTTTCTATTTGTATGTAAATATTACTAAGAAAGTAACCAGCTTTGATATACTTATTCAGACTCCTATGCAGGTGGAGTAACTCCACAACAGTCGATGGACTAGTGCTGGTGAGGATGTTTGTGACTGCTAGGACCACCTGGGGATAATGTTTGCAAATCTGGACCAGGGACTAATATTTGTGCCTTTCCTGAGGTGACAGAGAATGAAGCTTTCCTCATCAAGTCTGCCAGCAGACAGAAAAACAAAGGTTTGGGGCAAAAGGAGGAAACCTGCACATGTGGTAGAGGTCAGATTGCTGTCAAAAGAATGGAGAAGTGGTGGACAAAACATCAGCTCTTTGGATAATTACAGCAGCCCTTTTCAGCCTTCAAAAGCCCATTGTTTTTTTCTTCACTACACTTGTGAGTGAACATTTTGGGGAAATGTGAATAAAATGCTGTCATTTCAGCAGTGAAAAAACTAATGGCAAGTGAAGACATCTCAGTGTTGACCAGTACTGGAGCTGGGTGCCTGACAAAGGAAACTCCCCTGCATCAGGCTGACCTGAGCACCAAGTTTCCCTCACTGGTTTCTGCTGCAAGTTGTCTGAAAGCCAGTGGGATTTATGCTGCTGGAATATATGGTTTATTTAGCTATTCTTACTGACCCATGAATATACCTCCTGTATAATTTATTGGAATGTAAGTAGTTCAGTCCTGTGATGTTTGTGATAGAAAATCTTCACTTTGAGCCAGTGGGAAATTTTGTTAGGGTGAGGAGTGCAGGCCTGGCTTCTGCTTTGCCTTTTTTCTTTTCCATTGCAACACAATTAACCTTTTCATTAGAAGAGCTCTGTTCCAAATAAGCAAACTTCTCAATGTGTATTACTGAGCCATTTCAAGTTGTCTCTTGCTTTGAAACAAAACATCTTTGTTCCAGCCATGCATGACATTTGAAGACCTATTTATACAATGTGTCAGCTCCATTTGTTTTCTTCATCCTGATATTTTCCTCTGTATTTTTATTTAGCCATCCAGATTGCAACGAACGAGGTTGCTTCTGGTTTTCTCCTGTGCTTCTCCAGACTGAGGCACTGGCTGCCTTTGTCCTTTCTCCACTTTTGTGGGTAGAGGTGGAACAACCCAAAATCAGACACAGTTCTGCCTACTTTATCCTCTTGCACTGAGACCAGCAGCACCAGGCTGCTGTGGGGTGGAGAGATGGCAGAAGAACCTGCTGTAATGACAGTTTCTCTCCTGATGTCCTGCCTGTGGGAAGCACACGGCTACAATCCCTTCTGCTGGAGGGGTCTCACTGAGGGAGAGACTTCCAAGCTGCATCAGTAAATAAGCCTTCCTTGCAAAATACCTGCCTTTTCCTTAGACAGTCATAGTTTCCCCTAAGTCTCTAGGCCAGTCATTCTTGTTTGGCAGGACAATGCTAACAGATCCGAGAAAATTCAAAATAAAATTGAAAAAGAAAAAAAAAAACATATCTAGATATTGGGTAATAAAACTTTTAACATCCTGATATTCAGTAAGTGTAAGGAGTTAGGGTGTTTGCCTCATCCCCTCCCTTTAAAAAATTTTATCTATCCTGGGATATGTCATATCTTCCAGAAGGGATCCAGGGTAGTGCTACGCCTGCTACTCAAGCAGCAACATAATGTCTAGCCCAGTACTGGCACTTCCTAGTAACAAATGAAAATCTAAGTCCTTTTCTTTTAAAGAACCTGCCAGCTGAAGGTTTCTAACTGCTTTAACACATACAGGGTGCCAGGAAACTACTGCAAGGCTCACTTTAACCAGAAAAGGAGCCTGCAGGTGCCAACCCAGCAGTGGTAAGCCTGGAGCAGCAGTAGCAGAGCCTCTTTTGTATTCTCCAATATTGTTGTCACCAGGATGGCTGGGGAAGAAGGGTGAAACAGCTCCATGCAAGCAACACTGCTCCTGCCAGCTGCTTCATGGCCCGCTCAAAGCCTGATAAGGCCAAGGAAGGCATCTGCACTGACCTTCTGCTTCCCCATCCCTGTAACAGCAGACAGAAGGGCTGTAAGAAGAGAGATTAAACTTCGGAGCACTTCACAGCTGTTTGACATAGACACTCCCTCCGACTCTTGGGAAAGTGCACAATCTCCTCTGAATGTGGAACTGCAGGTCATTACCATGCCAAACACTTAATGTGTCCAGTTTTTGCATGTGACGGATGGGCTTCTGCTGCAAGAAGTGGAGGCAGTGGCATGTGAGGAGGAATGCCTTCAATCCTGTGTGCTTCAAAAGCCGAGCTTTTGAAAAAGCCAGCAGCTGGGGTAGAGCTGCGTGCATGGTCCCCGCCAGCACAAATGAAACCAAGGCATCCATATGCTGTGCATTAGGAGTGTTTGATCTCCTGCACTCTGGCTCTCTGTCAAACACTCCCTCTTCCTCTCTGCAGCAGTACAGAGTGCGGTGTTGAAACCTGTAAGCTTGTGTGTGTTTATAGGCTCTGTGATGGGAACTGCAAAGCTTAACACGAAACAGTTGAGAAAATGTTGCTGGCCACGGCCACAAAACCTGTCCTCATCTGTTCCATGATCATGGTGGAAAAGAAAATTCCTTTGTTTTCCTGTTTAAAGATGAGGGAGAAAGAACTGTCAAAGTAGATGGAATTTAGTCTAACTGATGTGACACCTGGATTAGGAAAGCAAAATGCCATCTCCTCTGAGTGCAGGAACTATGGCCATGCATAGCCAAGGCCACCATGAAGACACTGCAGCCCCACATGGACAAGGGACAGCTTCAGTAACCCCAGGCTTGGAGCCTGTCTCTGTGTAGATTATTGTCACTGTTCACCATGCATTTTCAAGTCAGTTATTCCAGTGACTCAGTTATGTTTCACTAAAAAGCCACAGACACCTCTGATTCACATTAAAGATATTGGAGAGATAGGAGAGGAAGGCTCCACTCCATGCATTGTCTCATGCAGACTGGGAAACTGGGCAACACTGTGACTTGGAAACTGTATGATGGGGAAGCACAAACAACAACCACTTAACAATAGAAATGAATTTTATTTTGTAAAAAGTTATAAAATGAATATTGTACAAAAATAAAGTCTGTAGAGAACTTTGGTTGATTAACACAAATGACTGAGACATATAATTGCAGGTGGAGTAAAAAAATCCAGAGAAGCACACTCCTGTCTTCAGTAAGGTCTAAAAACTAAAAAAAAAAAGAACCAACGAAAAACCAAAAAAAAAAAAAAAATCACAAACTTTACCCTTTTGTATTTTGAACATAGATATTTGCTTTGGTTGCAGCCTCTGCAAGCTGCACAGAAAATGCTTGAGGCAAGTTTTCCTCAGCTGGGGCAAGGGAAAGCACAGCTCTGGGCGCTGTCGCCGATCAGCTGCCTGGCAGCGCAGCTGACCCTCTGCCTGGCAGGTGCTCAGTGCCCACCTCATGCCAGTGTGGTGGTGTCACCACCCCTGAGCAGCACAGAGGGCACGGCATCCCCGTGGCAGTGTGAGAACAGACCCTGCGGCTGGTTCTCCAGGACTATCCTCCCTCTGCCCAGGAAAGCGGCGGAAGTTGGGGGTGAATTACATGCCGTACACCTGGTACACCTTTCTATGCCTGTTCTGGACTTTTTTGACCTCTAGACCCTTCTTCAGTGGTGCCCCAAGGGGCCCAGGGCAAAATGAGTATGGAGAGCCATTACATGCATGAGATAAAAGGTTGGACCATGGTTTTCAATAAGGAATTTTTTTTTCATGTTGCTTTTGTGGGAGTTGATGCTTCACTGGTTGTCAGGTATGTCTAGTGACCTGCACTCCTGCTCCTTTGGGGAAAATGTCTCCAGAATGAGAGCTTGTGTTAGCGGTCACGTACAAACACCTTTGCTGTAAAACCTCCCTCCTCCTAAGGAAACTCGGACTGTTCTGCTGCATGGGTATGATCCTGTAATGTTTCAGCAAATTATACAAAACACTCTGGTTATTTAACACAACTGTTTACTTGCAGGCTATATTAAATCCAGGGCTAACTAGTAAGAGGGATTTAACCTCTTCTATATGGAAGTATGGAAGGAAAAGCTTAAATAAATATAACTAGAAATTATAAGGCTAAATGTGATTATTTTCCATTTGTCAATAGTTATATGAGGTCAGTTGGCATAAAGTGTGAGAAAAAAATGTGGCTACATTTAAAATATGACTAAAATTAGTTTTTCTAACAAACTGCTAATGTTGAACCAAGTCCTGTGACCCTCACTTGTCCAGAGCCATTGCTGCTCCTGCACATGCATGACTGCAGTAATATTCAAAAGGCTTAGTGACAGGAATAAGGGCTGCAGGCTTCAGCACTACCTTTTGTGAACATAATCAAGATTTTGTTTAAAAGAAAAAAAGGTAAAGTAAGTGATTTTTTGCATTCAAGTTAACACCTTCAATCAAAAGCATGGACCGTTGTTCCCAACGTCTTTGTCTCTCTATATCCCCAAGTGCCATCTACTTTGGCACCTTTGAAAGACACTTTAATAAATAAGGAGACTCATTACTGAACTGTAATAAATAACAATAACTTAAACTCAATAAATATCTTCTGTATACTTATGTCTCTGAAGGGATGCATTGCATCAAGTAGTCTCTCTCAATCACAATGACCAAATAGAAATGTAGTTATGCAAGTGACGTTAGTCCTTTGTAAACCTAAAGAAATGCATTTTGTGTAGGCTGGGCTTGTTATTTCTCTTACTATACTAGGAAGAAGTGCTTAAAAACTCAACTTGTTTTCACAGGTAACAGAAGAACAAAATCCTGCACTCATTTTGAAGAAACACAAGATGGAAATAACCAAACTTAGCCAGTAACTGGAACTGTTTTGCTTCATAAGAACTTGAGCCTGGTCATTTTGATATTTGCCCAATATCATCTTACTTACAAGGGTAATCTTATAGCTTAGGAGTTGTCCTAAGCACTCAGGAACTGCTCTCCAATGAGCAGTAGCACAATGTGTCTTTCAGTAGAGCTGAGGGCACAGGGGATTAGTAAGGGACTCCTAAGCTACTTCTTAGCTAAGCTTCTTGGTATAACTGGTATATCATGGCATAACTACAACACAGCGTGGTATGGCAGGGTTGTGTTTTTAAGCACGTTCCTCATGGATTGAGTCTCACTGATGGTGGACTGAGTCAAACAGGAAAGGTAGCGTGCACATCATCCATCCATCGTCATCTCCACCTGAGCTTTGATCTAAATCCCCATAGGACGTCAGAAGTCTCCATCCTTCTACTCTGCCGCATGCCTTCTTATCCCCAGGCTCTCATGGCTCCTTAGTCTGTGTTCTTGGTCCTTCTTCCTCCACCTGGAGCAGACACTTCCCTGGGAACCTTGGTCCCTCTCTTTGCAGCATAGCAGGAATGGAAAACTGGTGCCGCCTCGACATGCAGCTGTCAGACGCATCCACACCTTTTCGCGGAATGTTTTTTCAGTATATGGTAAACCAGGTTATCATCCAAAAAGGACAGGTCATCATCAAAGGCTGTGGGTCTGCAACAGGCTTGCCTCACTTTGTCAGTGACCAGTTTTTTCTTTTTGGTTAAGTTTTTTAAAATTTTATCATAGGTGGTCTCAGCTGCATCACAAGATCCACTGCAATACCGGAAAATTAGCTCTTCTTTGGTTTCATATCCCAAATCCAAGTCGGTCACATTTAAATGTATTTCTGTTAAGACACATCCTCTATTTTTGCCCTTTTGATTCCTCCTTCCTTTTCTGTTGGAATTCTCTACGTTTGTGGCTGCATTTTGACGGTTTCTCTCCCGCCTAGAAAAAATCGGAGTCTGTTTATCTGGTGACCTCCTCAGTCTCTTAATAGTGGCTTGAATAAAGTCCACTACCTCATCAAACTGATCTGGATAGTCCTCTGGCATATTAGCTGTTTGGGAAAGAGAGAAAAGGCTTTGTCACACATCAGTTATCATGAATTTGTCCATTCATAACTCAAAAATATTACGCACATGCAAGCTTCAGAATACATGCCCAGGACCCTCAGAAATCAAGGAGAATTTGGAATGGTTTAGATCATCACAGAAACTAATTTGAGGAAAGAGAAATGAGATGTATTTGTATTTCTGTGTGTGTCTGCTGATGCTTGGTAGCGTTTCAGCACATCTTTTAATATTGAATGAGCCCTGTGGAAAAAGAGGGAAGGAAAAACATGTCATGTATGAATATTAGTTAAGAGGTGGATGAAGCCACTGTAAAGAGGTTATACAGACTCTTCCCAGCAAAGAAGCAACAGGAAGAGGTTTCTTTAAAGCAATTTTTTCATTATAGTTGTTATTTTCTTTTCACACCAGCACCAGTTAGTATTGCCAAAGCCACCTGTCAATAAGGTTTTTGGGCATGACAGAAGGAGGATTTCCTGGGGAATCAGACTGAGATATTATTCTTGGATGAATGCCTGGGTTTTTACTGCTTCTAGGGGATAATTATTTTCATAGTTTTTGAAAAAATTTTCATGTAAATGTTTTGTATCACAAGATGCTGATCACACTGAGTAGAAATAGGTCAGAATAGAAGTATTATGTTAATTTTTAGAGAAATATGATGAATGCATTTTCCTTTTACAAAAATTTAATTTTTATTCTATTTAATTTATCACTTGGTACATCATTGATGAATTATTCAAGTAAATTGTACAATGAAGTCAATGAAATGTTTTGATACTAGCAGAATGAACCTCTTCAAGAAGGGTGAAATTAAATGTGCTCTGAAATGGTTCCAAATTTTGCCATTTCATCATGATTTGGAGAAAAAAATGCATTTTGAAATCCTCATTCTTCCCATGGACTAAATCCCTCAAAATTATTTGCTTTAGTGAATACAGAGAACTAATAGAGGGTCAGGCTGTCAGGACCCTGTGCATGGATGCCCTTACATTGCATTATCAATGACTGTATCTTAAACGATATTGCAATATTGAGATTTTTTTTTTCATATTTATTGCCCCAAAAATTAAGATTTCTTCCTTTCCAGTATGTCCTAAGAGAATGCTCCTTTCTGTACTCAACTCCTAAAACCCAACATGTAACACCAGTGTCACTCCGGCCTTGCATATAAGGGAATATCCATCTCCAATAGTCCTACAAATATTGCAGGAACACCAAATATTGGGAGATGTTATCCAGTGCAGTGCCCCTGGTCAGGAGCTGGTACCTACACAAAGGCTCCCACTCAGTGAGGTGCTGAGATTGGAATGGCTCCTTAGGCAAAGGCTCAGCACCACATTTCCCTAATGAGCATGGCAATACAGGAATCCCAGTGGGTGACCAGGCAGCACAGGTACCCAGCTCATGGACTCTGTTAACAGGACACAGGAAAGCATGAGGCTGCCCCCACTACCTAGCAAAAGTGCACCCTCATATCCTCAGTAGAAGCACCAAATACAGAGGAGATGGGGGGCAGCAGAATCCTAACTCTGCCATTGCAAAAACCTGCTGAAACAGAGAGCATCTGCACATAATCAGGAATAGGGACTGCTGCCTGAAGTAGCCACATCCTAGAGGCCTCTCTCCATCAACAGTGATGGATCAGACGTATATGTTTTCTGATGAATAGATCCAGCAAAATAGTTTAGACTGGTAAAATAGTAATGGAGGCTGGAAACCTTGTACCTCCACGTAATGAAGGTGATGCAAGGGAAACAGGGTGCTATAAACTGTAGAGTTTGGAACTGAAAAAAGTGAATTACACTTTGTTTAATCTATGCTAAAAACAATCTTAGGTACCAATGTTCATGTTCAAAGACATGAAGGAGGGATGGCTACTATCTATACAGCTAGGTGGAACCTGAACAAGGCAGGACCCAGCCCCATATCCCTGCAATGCCAGTGGTAAGTACACCTTCCTTGCACTCCTCTATCTCTGTAGCAGGTATCAAAATACACATGAGCTATACCTACTGGAGAGGGGTTGCTTGGATGGATGTGTCCACTGGAAGCACTAACCAGCTCCTTTGCAGAATAGGCTGGTCTGCCTACTCTGTACAAGTATTGCCCAACTGAGCAAGAGCCAGGTCCAGGCGATAGGCAGGTTATGCTCCTTTAAAGCAGCAAGGGCTAGACATCTTTCTAGACTCAGTTAAAAAAGATGACCCACATGGAGCTTACATAACCCCCATTGCTGAAGTACAAACTTGGCCCTGAAACAGATACAGATGGAAAGTAGCTGCCAGAAGGAACCTGTTGCTCAGGACTGAGTAGTTTCTAGATTTCCTACACAGAAACTAGTTTTCTTAGTCTATAACCAAATAAGAGAAGGATGTAGCCCTGAGGATGGCTCTAGAAGTGCCCTTCTCCACTCTGAACCTCAGCTGCCCTCCTCTCATACCACTGTGACTACCCCACCCCACGCCTCTTTCATATATTTCTAGCACAACCTTTGTACCTTTGTATGGTGCTATGGAGAGAATGAAACACAAAGGTAGGGAAACATATGAGGGCTTAAGAAAATTAATGCAGTGATCAACCATCAGGAAGGGGACAAGAGACAACTACAGGGAAAGCCAATTTATATGTTGGCTTTTGAGATTATTGATAGAGAGAGATTATTGAGAGACATTATTGTTTGCAACCTCCAGCCTTATCTCAAGCAGGGCACACTGCCAGTGTAGTGAGAGGTCCCTCTCCTAAGAAGGGAGAAACAAAACTGGATTATCTGAAAAGATAATCCAACTGGGCACATGACTTTTAAATGGCTTGCAATTGAGAGGCAAAAATATCACCTACCCCTGTGAGAGTGCTATAGGCAGGAGTGTACTTTGGCTAAATACCAATCAGACAGCTACAGGGTTTGAGTACTGTCCCGCCAGCTACATCCTGGAGGGTAGTAGACAGGAGGAGGGCAGACCCATGTGGTGGACTGTGTTCCTGCTAAAAGTGCATGCTGAGATCTATCCTGGTTCATGTGTGATTCCTACTCCAGCTGCACCAAGCGAGACAGTGCAACTGAGAGCTTTCTGCGCTGCGAGTGGCCTGTGATATTTCAGGTTGAGGAAACTAAATGCCACTAAAGAGCCCCATGCTTTACTGGTGATGCAGACATGCACTGTCAACCCTGCAGAAAGTGCGAGTAGTAGGGAAAAACATAAATCAGATAATCAAACCAACAGCATATCCAACTAGGGAAGTCCTACCTACACACACAGACAAGCTGCACCCAGAAAATGGGGTCATTGACAGAATGATGGGTCCTGCTAATGTCATTAAGGCTTGAACATGAACTGTGCAAGAAGTGTTCGAAGTGTCTAATGGAGCTGGGGATCCCTGCTCTGCTCATGCCCTACTGAAACACCAGGATATATTTTGGAAACTCCATGGGAGGAATCCCAGCACTATTAGTAAGATGAATTCCAATTTCCTACCTCCACCGTACACCTTCTCTTCAGCCCAGGGAATTGGAAACTATCCCATGCAGATATCCAAATCTACCAGTAAGAGTCCTGCACGGACCCCCAATATTTGGAGATTACATCACTGAAGGAGACAAAAGGCCTGTGGGTGATAATAGGAAACTGGTGGAAACAGTGGGCACAGAGCACCCCCTGAGAAAATGTGAAGGTCTTCTTGATCCTGGTCACTCTCTGCCCACCTAAACTACACGTGCTGGTACAGGCTATATGGGTACATCAAATCAACACAGTGGCAGCTTCATTACTGGGCTACTCAATGAGACCTTGCAAGTTTCTGTAAGCAACACTCTGCTTTGCCTGTGGAGCCCCAAACTGGTTGTGAGCAATGCAGCAACGTTCTTTTGTCAGCTTCCAATGCACTGCCAAGGTACCCCAGGTTTGCTTCCATAATTTAACAGTCTTAGCAACAGCTCCAATCCCCGCATTCAGCTAATTTTCTACTGCTTAATAAATCAGTCATCAGTGTGACTACAAGCAGCCACTAGGAATGGGTCACAGGGGTCTGGAAGAAAGACTGACAATCAGGAGTGAAGGGAGACTTGTCTTAGCCCTGTGCTGAGGTGCCAGTCATGACTCAGTAGAGATATTCAGCTGTCCAACAAGCATGAGTGTGACGACCTAGAACCTGAAACTGCTGAAATAGGACCCAGAGCAATCCAGTGGAAATATCAGCATTGACACCAGGCATGATGGGTTGAAACAAGGCACTAGAGGTAAATGCCGAGGAAGCTGCCACCAGACATCATACATCAATAAGCAATAACCTCTATGACTAAACTCTGTAAAAGGCTAATAGACAGAAGGGAAGGTGGAGAAGACTGACTGCAGGATGTCCTCATCCTGATGGGCACTAGGTAGATGTGCTCCAGGGATCCTCTCTGCACCACAGACATCACATGCTGGGCACTTGTTTGGTCTCTGCATTGTTTTAAGTTCTGCTGGGGGCAATGGGGATGCTGAGCAGAACTGTGGCCTGGGAACATCAGCACACTCATAGGTGCTGCCTGAGCTTGTAGTGATTGTTTGTAAACTGAATAAAGCTGTTTGATAGAGGGATACTTTTTTACCCTTCTGTCTGCAACGTTGTTTAGAAAATGTTTGTAGTCCCATGGCATCTTTGCTCCTCTCACACTGCATGGACTGTGCTGACTTGATTGTGCAGCAGACAGAGTGTGCTGGAGGGATTTCACACCCCTGCAAGGAGCAGACACACATTTCGCATGTGTGTGTATGTGTGCTTCATTTACACATACGCACACACAAATACAACTAATTGCGCGCACACACACACACACACACACACACATATTTTTTAAAAACAAACTAGTTTACTGACAACACTTGCCTTCTGCTGGAAAAGCTGAGAGAACAAACACGTCTGTCATGTAGTGCAATGTGCCAGCAGAAAATGCTGGGATAATGGCATTAAAGCAGCAAAGATCTCTGAGGAGTAGTCCCCAGTCTCAAGCTTCAAGGTGTGAAGGAATTAGAATTTAAAAATTGAAAGTCACCTAGGAGAGGACAGTACAGGACAGGACGGGACGGGACAGGACAGGACAGGACAGGACAGGACAGGACAGGATAGGATAGGATAGGATAGGATAGGATAGCCAGAGCAGTGTGTGCTCAATACAGGTTTGCGAAAGTTGTCTTGCACATGTGATGCACCTCAAAACATGTGTTTCCCAAAGGAAAGGAACATATGTCCTTCAAAAGTAAAATCCTCCCTTAGGGAACAGACGTTCTCGGTATGTCTTGTTCCGAGTGTGGGAGAAAGGCTCACAGACCCCACTGGTTGGGTGTGATGGGCTGAGCCCCACCACTTACGGTGCCATAGACTGGTGTGAAGTCATGAGGTCTTGTTTGGGTTTTATGTCACAATTCTCAAAGCTGTTTCCTGACTGTCCAGCTCCCTGAGGAAGTCCCTTGGAGGCAGTCTGTGTGCAGGCTTGTGCAGGTGTTTATGTGTCACCTCTGCCTAGCGTCCCTGCAGCAGAAACTTGGAGCAGGCAGCAGGGCTTATGGGAACTGCATCCACTGCGTGTATCCTGCTGTGCCCAGCTCACTCTCCTGCAGCTCTTTTCCATGCTCCCTCTTTCATTACCATGCTACCCAGGCAGGAACAGGCAGAGCCTTTTCCTATGGTTGCAAAAAGAATACAAGTTTGTTTTCCAGGGTCAGAGAACCAAGACTGTTGGGTATTGATGACAGTCTATGTGCGACTGTGCCTCTGAGCACCTTCTCTGTCTCCCTTGTCCAGCTGAACAAGGGCTCTTGATCTGTGAAGATTTTCTTACAAAACCAGAAAAATGAATAAAAAAGCAAAGAAAGAAAGAATGAAATGTCACAAGACTGATACAAATAGGAATCCATCAGACTGATCAGACTGGGGGCACAGCTGGTGAACACCTTCACCAGAGGGAGTGAGACTCACTTAAAATACTAATTTTAAAACCAAACCAACCAACCGACCAACCAACCAACCAAAAAACCAAAAAACAAACAAACAAACAAACAAAAAAACACCAAAAAAACCCCACAAAAAACGACAAGAATATTTGCATCATCTGCTTGCTGTTTGCAAGCTGTTTGCTTGTTTTCTAAACACTTAGGACACAGTCAGATCATAGCTTTGACCCAGCCTCCTAGGTTTGGAACATCCTTCTGTAATGTAAACTGATATTCTTGCCTCATTGATGTTCTCTGGAACCTGAAGTTTTGACCTGCCTGTCCCTAAGCAGTCTCTGTCCCCTGGGCACAAGAAGATCTGGCAGCATGCATGAGTGAATGATCCTGCAGCCAAACAGCCATGGCACTCCCCATTAGCCCCTGGAGAAATCCAGTCCTGAGTTCAGCTTTGGGAGTACAGAGAAATGTGCCTTCCTACGGGCATCTTCCCCACTGCAACCCCCCAGAGCCTGTCTTTGCATTTTTATTTAATTAGAGACACCATGTGACACCAGGACTGGGATCTGATCCCTTTGCTTCTTAGAAGAATAAATTATAAGGTGTTCTGATAGACTTCTACATTAAACAGGTCTAAATGGATATTCACACCAAATGTGTCCCATTATTGGCAAAACAGCCTCCATTAAGTAAAAAATGGACAACTTATTTCTGTCTGTTCAAATGTGATCACAATGACATTTTGTAAATCTATTATTTTGACTTTGCTACAAACAGATTCATTTTAAAGCCAAATAGTCCTGCATGTGCAATGGCAGCAACCCAGAATGGTAAATCAAGAAATCCTCAGTTTGTACCTGATCACAAACTGATGGTTTGGATCTTCAATTTTTGAGATAAATATCCAGTTTCTTCCTTTGATGCCTGGTTATGGATTTAAAAGACTAACTACAGTCTCTTCTCACCATGCTGTCTCTTATGGCATACAAGAAAACTTTAAACCCTGTATATTGCAGAAGAATAATTTATATAGGTGGGTTTTCCTTTTAGTTTTTCTTCAACCTCATAAAACTGCCATATTATTTGGCACTTTACAAGCCCTGAGCTAAAATGATGTAACAGAAGTCACGAAAGGTATATTAAACATTATAAAATTAGGTTTTGCTTTTAGATTGTAGTTTTTATGCCTGCATTTGTGACAGTGCATAGCTATCACATCAATATGTTAGACCAAACATTTAACTAAATTATTCTGCTTAAGCACAATCTTTCAATTAGAGAAGTTCAACAAACAGGATCAGACCCTGAAGTATGGTTTCAAAGTTCTAGGGATTTAGTCCACCTCATTGTAATGGTAAGCAATATTTAGAAAATTTAGATCCAGATCTGCAATTGGGATTAAATGGCCCCTTTTCAAAAACAGTTCTGGTACTTTAATCTGGGACCTTCATAATCAAAGATTACTTCATAATCATTATTTAATTTTTTTTTAATATTTAGCTTGCATTGCAGTATTGTTTTCAGGTGCTTATTACAGTGGACGTGGCCTGTCTGAACACAGAATGCCTCCATCTCATACCATAGGGACGTATTTTAGGGGAGATTTGGAGCAATTTGTTTGTGGAACTGTAACCTTATCCAGGTTAAAAATACTAACATGATGAACATTTGGCTTTACAAAGTGAGAAAGTAGCAACTGTGGTGGGGACAAACATTTATTTTATTGAAAATGAAATATTTGGTATAAAAAGACAATATTATATGAACACATCTAGGTGAAGGCGGGTGTTAAAAATAGTATGCTGAAACATTTTTGGTATTTAAACAATTAAAATACCACCTCTCTGAGGCATGACTGTTTTCATGCCTTGCCTGAAAATCCATGGGGCCAAGAGTGAAATGGAAACCCATTGGTTGTATCCATTAGGCAATAGAGCATCAAACAAACCAGGGTCAGCTCATCCTTAAATGTTTAATAGAGTTCTGTATTACCTCACTCTCAGCCCATGCTGTGGCTCCCCTCAGACTCAGAGAGCCCTTAGAAATGGAGCCTCTCCCCGGTATCATTTGTCTCTCATCAAGGCAAGTGCTAAATAACCTGGTGGGTGATGCTAGGGCCACTCACACCAGTCAGGTACACTGGTAAAAGATACAGGATTGACTTTCCTGGTGTTCTTGCTCCTGATGGAGCAGTCAAGTTATGTGTTTGTAGCTGACTGGATAACCCTACAGCTTCCCATGTGTAGATCATAATGACAAATTCATAGTCCTTTGTATTTTCACTCTGCCATGCTTGACAGTGCCTCCCTTTCTGTACTTTGCTTGCCTTCTTGCAGGTAGAAATGCTGGTTCTCAACAGAGGAAGAAAGCGGGGAGACAACAGGACCAGCACATTTGTTGCCAGCGTGGGAAGTCCCAGAGCGCAGGGGGAAAGAGCCAGGTCAGATGGACTGTGTGAAGCAGAGGAAGTCATGAGCTGACCTGCTCACAGAAGTTCCTCGTTCCTCACCTAGTCCAGGCAGGTTGCTCACAGGACCCTACCTGATGATGGGCTGCCCTCCTCTGCCCACTCCCACCTCTGGCCTGTCTGGGGTGAGCAGAGGAACATCTCACCCAGCAGTCACGGAGCAGAGGAGCAACAGGAGGATGCAATCTTGCCTCTAGCACAGAGCGTTGAATCACCAGCTCTGAGCACCACAGAGCAGTCGGCTTTTCAGCAGTCGCACTTGAGATTTTGTGGCATCTCCTGCAGATGCTGCCAGGAGCCCATCTGCACTAGGATCTTATCCTATGGGGTGGTGGGTGTGTGAGCACCCTCAGAGCATCCCTGCATCAGAAGTTACAGCACGAAGAACGTAAAAGGGGAAGATAGAAAACATGCCGGTACCCTGCCTGAAGCCACCGACTGAGTAGGAGCCAAATCTGGGCAAGACACATACCTGTTGACTCCTCCCTGGTGCCCTTCCATACAATGCTGACTAAATACCCAGCTTACCAGTAAAACCTAGGTTTACTCCTAATATTTTGTTAAGCTAGAACCTCAAATCCTGTGAGAGCCTCGGATGAGTATACGTGAGCAAGACCTGAAACCTGTGACATTTGTTAGCAAGAACACATGCAGCCAGCTAACAGGCAAGCACACAGGTTTTAATGGAGGAAATACTGGTGGTATTTTCTTCACCATCATCCCTGATAAAGAAGTGATCCAGCCCAGCTCTCTTATGATATCAGTAAAACCCTAGCCCCACTTTAATAACAGTTCACTGAAGGGAAAGCACGGTTAAATCAATAACATCAGCTATTACTAGAATGCCTTTGCTCTTATGCTGCATCTCCTATTGGGTTTTAGAAGCATCCCCAAGGAACAAAGACATGCACCAAAGCAGGAAGAACAGACTCTAAAGGGACTCTAAGCCAGTCTCTTCCCTGTGGCCGTAGACTGGTAGAGTAGTCAGGGAAAAATCTTGGCTGATATTTCTCTTTTGGCAATCTCTGATGCTATCAGATTTGATCTGATCTATAAATAACACATGGTCTTCCACTGTTGCCTTTCAATTGCCTGCATTTCAATGTGTTTACAAAACGAACAATATGGAAGGTTCTAATATTGCTAGTTGAAAATTGTTATTGCTATAGTAATCAGTCCCTGGCTCTAGGGCAGGTGCATGTACTCCACTGAAGAAAGGCTCATGCTGGGAATTGTGGACTGGCACTGTGTCAGATAGAACTGGTGTGTGCTCAGAAGAGCAAGGTCCTTCCTAACTGCTACACTGGATGCTACCTCCCTTCAGAAATTTCCTAAGTAATGGCTGATTTTGCCAAAGAAATAACATATACTTTGGATGGAAGTAGAGATAGTCCAGATGTTCATACACAGTTTGTTATTGAAAGGGGATATGACCAGCTTGCCTCTAAAATCATGGCCAGAGAAGTTTTGGCATACTGCTATAACACTGCCAGCCGCAACACAGGAAAATAAATATATGGATTTCAGTGTTTGCTTATTTTGAAGAATATTCCTGTCCAAGAATCTTTAAAGTATTTGCACAAGTCCCAAAGACTTCAAAGAAATGTACCTGCAGGTTTCAGTTTAAGTGATGTATAATACATAGAGCCTAAACTTCTGCTAGGTCATATGAGTGGCTTTATTCCTTAAAAATTGATGCTATATGAAATACCTCACACAATTAGTTTTAAGTCCTTGATCTTAAAACATATTCTAACATATTTAGTGTCTTAGTATTTTATTTGCAGCTGTCTAAAGTAAGTATTTTTTATCCTATTTTCTTTCTTCACTTTGTTATCACAATTTAAATTCCAAGAACAACTGAAATCTTTCCTGTGGTTCTCTTTACCAAAGGATGTTTCTTGATCAGAAAACTGAGCTGGTTTTATAAAAAATGACCACTCTGCAGTACTAACCACTCTACCAGCACTAATGTGTCAGTGGCCTATTTAGATGTCTGATGATCCTGGACACGGTTATGCTGCAGTATTTTGTATGGCTTGTTTATTTGTACTTATTCACTTACTAGCTCAGAAATGTGGGTATCCACAACAAATGTAGTTATGTAGGGTATGGCCTATGTACTACAAGTTTTACGTAACGATCTCTAGATAGTGGTGGGGGGTAGGGATGAAAGCTGGGTGTTTGCACTAGATGTTCACCTCTGAACATCTGCAGATGTGGCAGGGTGAGACTTGATGACCCAAACGGCTTCTCAAAGCCTTTGCAACTTAAATGATTTTAAAACTGCTTTTTGCAGTACTAACCAGGAACAATATAATTTACAAAGACATTACAATCTATCAGTCAGAGGATCTACTAGTGGACAAACAATGCCTCCTCCACTGAATTCAGTGACAGTCCAATGAATACTTAACACAACTGAGTTCTTCAGCTCTTCATCTGCAAACCCTGAACATGGGTATTTCTAAAATATACTAAAAAGTCTTATGAAAGGTGACAAAGAAAAGTATGTCTAGTAATGTTATCTGTCAATAAACACCTGAAAAGCATCCAACACCATCCACAGTTTCACTGGCAATCTTTTGAGGTCCCTAAATTGAAAAGCAGCAAAGAACTAAAACTTTCAGCAAAGGATAACCCAAAATGAGAACAGAACTTTATTATCCTGCAATTCAGAACTTTTTTTTCCTTAAGTCACAGAGTGCTCTTCACTGGAGTGTATTCAGAATTTATACCTGAGACTGCAAAGGAATTTGCTTTTAGGGCTACATGCCTATGGATTTAACCACATCTGCCTGGTTTCTTTCTTTTTCTAGAATTTTGCCCATGAATGGACCAATATGAATGCTTGGGATTTCTGAATGCCTAGATAACCTGGGTGTCCCTGTGCAAACAAACTTTAGGACATACACGTGCTGTCTCAGGCACCCAGGCACACTCGGCCAGACACTGGCAGGATGTGCCAGCTGTGCTGGATGCACTGGCTGTGCTGGGCACACACAGATCAGATGGCACAGGGTGGCACCTGCTCGGTGTGGCTGATACCTCCCTGATGCACTGGGTTTGCTGTGCAGGGCAGTTTACCTCTGCAGCTTTAGTCTAAAGCACATATGCCACACCGTAGGTGTCCTGAGCAGGAAAGCCTGGGCAGAAACATGAGAGTTGTCGTTCGTGACATTGCATGGGCCTAATAAATATTGTAGAGAATGAAATGCATTCAGTTGGAAGCATAATTAAATACTGGTTTTGCCTTAAAAACACCTACAATACCTCTATTTTTCTAGATGCTTTCCATATTAGTTGATAAAGTTGCAGCTAAAAGCAGTAACTCAACATTAAACACACTTTAGCAGGGGTAAGAAGAATTTTTAACAAAGGTATAACACACACACACCATGGTGTGTCACAGCACATAGCAAAGGAGCTCCCACAGTGAATGACCATTCAGTAGCTCTAGAGTAACTCAGACACCATAATGCAAAAATCTATCTTTTCCTCTTACTAGGAGGGAAAATCCCATGAGGAGATGTTTAATTTAATTCTACCTGCTTACCACTAGTTCTTAGTAAAGGTTCTCACTTGATCAAGACAACACATATCATAGAATGGATTTTAGGACACTCCAGTCCTCACATACATGTTGATTATGTGCATCCAACAGCAAGCAGTTACAAGATGTATTCACTGGCGACTGTGTATAAGGCAAACAAGTGTTTGGCTCCCTCTGCACTGTCATGCTTCTGAGGCTGCTGACTTAGTATTTAGTTTATAATAATGTAGTTTATATTTGTTCTATTTGCATTTGGTATTTAAGCTAATAGTGTTCTTCCTCCAGAGGACTGTAGAATAAGGGAAACAATGAAACAGTTACAAATGCTGTTTCTATTCTGGTTTTTGTGGGTGTGAAATAAGCTATTCCATGAATATTGATGCCAAAACACCTACAAATACTAGATTCATCTCCAATGCACTGCATTTGTGGAGGATACTCCACATTTGTGGAGGAGCCTCTAGTCCAATTAAAAATGCAGAAGATTGCAATTGCTAGCACCCTCTGCCATCTCTGATTACTGCCCTGAACAGCAAAAGGTCAGCACATTACACCTGATCAGCCCAGGAGGTTAGAACCCTGCCTGGAGCCTGGAATGAAGGGAGGTTTCAAGCCAAACTGGAAGGGATGGGGTAACATCAGGTGACCTCAGAGTACTTTGCAGAGAAAGCAATCCCATCAAACATGAACACAAAAAGGTGTCAAGGGCCTGGGAAAGAGATATGCTCTCCAGCAAGCTGTTCGGCCCGCCCTTAGGGGTGGACTTGATCTCACAGTCCTACTAAACCCTGATGTACGTGGTGTGTGGGAGACACAATTTCTCTGGAGTAAGAGCAGTGGACCTTGGAGCAAAATGGCTACACCCAGCCTGCAAAGGGATTGCTTTAGGGGACAGCAGTGCACCTCTCTGAATGCACATAGCACCCAGCCCTGCTCAGGACCCACACACTGCCCTATGCGTATGAGGCAACACAGGCAATGATGGTGCCCCCACCACTTTGTGAGCTGTCTGCTGCAAAAGGCCTTAGAAAAGCAGCTGACCAACAGCACCCACAGAGATGTGAATACATGGCAGGCTCACCAGCAGACGGCCAGGGAGCTGCAAGCACACCTCTGTGCTTGTGGCACATTGTGCTCTAATGGCAAGAGAAACCTTCAAGTGGAAAGGGAAATCTACATGGTGTAGTCACTGATTCCTCTTGTGTACTTAGTTCTATGTCTTTCCTGTGCTGAAGGGTGCATGCCACCAAACTGTAAGCAGAAAGAACAAATATGTCAAAGACACTGATGGGGGTGATGAGTAAAGTGCTGCTGCAGCAGGAAGGCAGTGATGTGCCTGGGTAGGGTCAGCCTCATAGCCTGTTTGCAGACACTACAAACTTTTAAATCAACTACAAACAGCATAAAAGTGCACCAGAGTATTTCACTGCTCTCTTACAGAGAGACTCTCCCTAGTCACCTTTCTGCAGGTCTCCTTTGACTCATTTTACTTGGCAACACAGAGATGAATTTCTGACTTTCAGACTTGACTGTTCTGTTAACTGCTGCCCTACAAAGATCACAGGAACACCCTGGGTTTTCCTCAGTTTCTGATGTGAAGAACAGTACTGCTTCCTTTGCTCTTCCAGCCAGGCCCATTTGTTAGTGATACACAAACTTAAAAAATTGAGACCAAACTATCAACCCTTTGTCAAATTATTATCTTGGGCAATAACCTTTCACCCAGCTCTGCATGGCTAAGCCCATGTCTGTATCCTGGAAACAAAGATAATATTGATACTACCATAGCTCAGGTAAAACACAGGTTGTCTTTCTTCCTGCTTCTTGTTTATCCAATCCACAGGAAAGGAAAAAAGAAGACGAAATGATGAGAAGTTTTGGATACTAGGAACTGTGAGAACCACTACTGCTGCCTACCCCCTTGAGCTGCTGTAGAGGAATCAGCTTACCAGGGACCATATTCCCAGAAGATACTTTCAAGATAAAAGCAGGCATTGTATAAATACTATCACTCTGGAAAGATGGAGCATTAATGCTCTCCCTCCCTGAAGCTTCAGTGAGAGCTACAAACTGACTAATCATGCTTTCCCTCTAACGCTCTTCTTGCCACCAGCACTGCAGCAACTCTGTACAGAGGGGAACAACACAGTGGCCTGAAAAGCTGATCACTGCCTTTTGCAGGACAGCACTTATCCACCACATGGCTTGCCATGGGGAAGAAGATCACCACGTGTGATAACCCCATCATCCTGGCAGGCTGTAGCCCTGTGAGGAAACACTTCTGGCAACCTCGCTGTGTGGAGGGGCTGAAAGGATGTCAGGGTTGCCAGTCTGTGAGGAGCAGGAGCCCAGGCTGGGACATGTGGAGGCGGTAGCTTAGGCAAGATTCCAGCACAGGGGAAACACTAGCAAGAGAAGGGAAGAGAGAAGACTAAACAGGGAAGGGCATAAACGTGTGCGTATGGAAGAGATGGGTGTTTGGGAGGGGTCAAAGTGAAGTCACAGCAAATGCTTGGTGCCTCCACATGGCATTACCCTGGCTGCTCCCAGAGAAACCAGAGCATGGCTGCCTGTGACTGGAGCTGTGGCAGGCGCAGGGAAAGGACATGCCTCCAGAAAAGGAGATAGAAATGAATCCCAATTACTGGATACTGTCTGTATCCTGTAACGAGCTAAACAGAGAGGGGGATGAGCAAGGGCAAAAGAAACAACCTTCAAACTGCGTCTGCGCCTTTGCTAAGCGAGTGTCTCCAGTATTCATGTGAGTATCTTACCACTTCTTACTGAGTCATATTATCTCTCTCTTTAAAAAGCCACCAGAGTTAACATAACGCTCACATTCCACTGTGAAAATTCTGTATCTGCTATTGTAGGTACAGGACCTATTATTAGCAAGGCATTATTATCTGTCATTTGGATTGTAAACTGTCTTACTGTGAGCTAGCTCATGTGGATTGCTCTGCATCAAGCTCCTAACCCTGACGCAGCTACTCTTCTGTAAATTTCCATGTGGACACACTAATTTCGAGATCAGAATCCAAGGAGGATTTAATGAAGCTCAGCAGTACCCCAGGATGTGTACAGTGCCTCCCATCACAGAGCCAAATCTCCATCAGGACTTGCGCCCACTACAGGCAGAGAATAATTGCATTGGCAGGTCTGAGCAGGGAGAGGAGGCTGAGGCAGTGGAGAAGGAATTTCAGTGCCTGTGCTGTGAGGGGTGTGAACCAGATCCTCCTCTCGGCTCCTCTGCATACAACAAACTTGTACCACCCACCTCCCCATGTTTTTCAACCAGAGGGATCCTAAGACTGCCAGGAAGGCAGGGCTGGAGTGGGCAGGGGGCATTGCCACTGCAATTGTCAACCCCAAGTTTTGGAGAATGACTAGGTTTGGAGCTGCTCAAACAAGACCAAAGCCAATGACACACTGCCTGTGGAGAAACAGGGGCACAAAATGGGAGGATCCTTATCTCATCCTGATGCCTGAGCAAAGGGAAGCAAGTTTAGCAAGACAGACAGCAGTTGCTACAAAGGGGAATGTTTCTTACAGTCACTGTGCACAGCATAGGGAGGCAGCAGGCTGATTGGGGAGAGATCATCTTCAGGTCCCTCTACCACTGAAGGGGACCCCTTGGGAGGCGTCTTACCGGTGGGCAGGGGCAAGGTGGAGACCGTGTTGAGCAGCACCACGCAGACAGCCACAACATCCCATAACTTCATCTTAGATCTCCTTCCAACACGGGCCCCTGGCAGAAAGGAGAGGCAGGGTTAGCTCCCAGCTGCTATGTTCCCCCAGTCCTGCCCCAGCTGTGCCAGCCCTGAAACAAAGCTAAGCAGTCTTGCACCCCAGATCACACTGGTTCACCCAGGACAGGCCTGAGGACATTGGATGGAACAACTGCTCCTCGTGCAGCCAGGGTGAGTGAGGTGGGCTGTCCCCAGAGAGTGAATGGTGTGGGACAGGGAGGCACAGGATAGCCTCCAGTCCCTTTATGCCTGAGAAAGCTGCACTGGGGAAGGCAGGCATGGAGGCTGTTTCTAAGGACAGGGAGTATGACCATGTCCCTGTGCTGACTGGCAGGCGGGTCACCTTGTGCTTGTTGAGCACCTGGGCAGCACCAGGGCACCTGTTCTCAGGCTGGACCAGGGAGGACTGGGCTGATCTGGGGTGCTGGTCTGTGCAGACTTGATGTGCTACAAGCAAACCTTCCTTTCCCTCTCTTCCCCTTCCCTCATCTCTTTCCCGGTTTCCCTTTCCCTTTCCTTATCCAGTCCTCTCTTTCCTCTTAATTTTTTCTCTCCTTTTCTTTTTCCTTTCATCTTCACTTGTCACCTTTTTTCCTTATACTCTTCCTTTCCCCCATTCTTTCCTCTTTCCTTATTGTCTTCCTCTTTTCTTCCTATTTCCCTTCCCTCAAGATTTCCTTTTTCCTTCCCTTTTCTCCTTCCACTTTCATTTTTCTTTCCTCTTTAGTTTCCATCTCCCTTTAATTTTCCTCTTCCCTTCCCTTCTCACTTCCCACTCCTTGTATTGTTCTCCTCCCCTAGTCTTTCTTTCAGTCTCTCTTTCTCTCTTTTTTTCACCGGTCCCTTCCATTCCCTTCCCTTCCCTTGTCCATTTTCCTTTTCTTCTCCTCGTTCCCTGGCTGCCCTGCCCGAAGTCTGCCACGGCAGTACCCGCTGCCCTCTGCACGCCGCCCGGGGTTAACAGCTGCCCCCAGCCCGGTTCGGCTTGGCCCAGGCGGCGGCACAGGGCAGTGTCCGGCCCGGGAGGAGCAGCCCCGCCGGGGGGGGGAACCACAGAGGTCCAGTCCAGCGGCGGGGCTTAGGGCGCGGCTGCCGCTCGGTGCGCGCTTTCTCCGCCGGCCGCTGCCTTCGCACCTCGTCGCGTTCGGGGAGCTGCGGGGTGCCCCGGAGACAGTGCCCGCCCGCCCTGCCCTCTCCCCCGCGCTCCCATCCTCGCCCTCACCTCTGAGCTGGTCTCGTCGGACCCGAGATGGACATTAACGCCGTGGAGTCGACCGGCCGGCCGGACGATTCATGTGGGCAGGTCGGGGTCCGACTGCCGGCACCCTCTTTGCTCAAAGGAGAGGGGAACGGGGACTCGTATGGAGGAGGGGGTGTAAGGTCGCAGGTCTGGATGGAGGCAGCGAGGAGCCGGCAGCACAATCCCCGGCGGCCTCCCCCGCCGCCGCCGCAGGTGCTGTGCCCGCGGTAGGAGCGGCGCCGCGGGGGTCTCTGCCCGCCCCGGCCCCGGAGCCGCGCTCAGCAGCGGCGGGAGCGGCCCGAGCCGCGGGGAGCGCCGCCTGGCAGCGGGAGCTGGCGCTGGGTGCTGCGCTTGGGACCCTGCCTGGAAATCTGAGAAAGACACTCCATCAACAACTGCGGGGAGTCAGATGAAGACATCAGCGCTCCTGTAAAGCCAGCTCGTCCAGCACTGCCGGGAGCCGCGCACCGCTCGGACACGCACACCACGGCGGGAGAAAAAGGGAAAAAAAAAAAAAAAAAAAAAAAAGAGTACCAAGAAAAACCCCACCCCAGCGGAGGAAGGAAGGGGAAAACGATTAAAAAAATAAAAATCAAACCACCCCCCCCCTCAGCCTGCTGTGAGAATCAGAGGCCGGCACTGGGATTTGTAGAGCCGGTAGCAGCAGCAGCAGTGAGGCTTCCTCCTCCAGAGCGGGGTCCCGTCGCGGCGAAAGCTTAGATCCAAGCGGGAGCGCGGCGGGAAGCTGGGCCGGTGTCGGGAGCGCCCGCTCCGGCTGGGCCTGAGCGCGCCGGGCCCCCCGGGCGACGGCGGGGCTGGGTGGGGGCGCGGAGCTGGGCGAGGCGCGGGGGGCGCCGCACCCGCAGACGGAGTGAGCGCGGAGCCGGACGTGCGGACGCGGGGGCTTTGCCAGGGCGACTCGGCGCCACAGATGGATTTATAGGGCCCTTTGGCAGTGACGCGCCCTCCGCTGATTCGCTTTCAGACCCAAACACACGCTGGCCCCCCGCGCCGGACCCCGCGGAGCCTCCAAATATCTCCCGGCTGAAGTCACCGGCCCGACATACCGTGGGCTGCGCGGCCGCCGGAGCAGCCCCGCGGCACCCGCTGGCCCCGCGGCGGCGGCGGGGCCGGGCCGGGGTAACCCAACACCGCGTCCCTCCCCAGCGCCGCTCGCCGCGCTCGCGCGGACGGACGGACTGACGGACCGACCGACGGCTGGCGGCGGCGAGGGGGCCGCCCCCTCCTCGCCCCTCGCCGGCCGCAGGTGCCGTCACCGCCGCGAGTCCCCCGCGGAAGCCGCAGTGCGGGGTGCGGGATGCGGAACCTCCGCGCAGCCCGGCCCCTGCGCGGGGGCTGGTGGTTTGATTCGCCGAAGGCCGCGGCAAAGTCGCTGTAAACAGTGTCGACTTTCAGCCCTGCGCCGTGTATTTATGACTCACGCAGTTGTCCGGAGGTATGGGATCCTCATGTCTCCGGTGCTGCGGAATTAGCGCCGCGCAGCCCGGGCGGGCGGCTGGGCAGAGCAGGGTTTGTGCGGGCGGTCCGGAGACCGCTGCCTCCGCCTCGCGCGGCTTCTTTTAAAATAGTCTTTGCTTCTGGATATTTTACTTTTGTGGGCGAAGGCACTCGGGTATGGGATGGAGAAACGAAACCCCCAGGAGACCAGGTCGGTCCCGGAGCCCCCGCGCCGGCAAAGCGCCGAGCACCGGAGCTGCGGGACGGAGGGACCCGCGCTGGGCATGGCCGGCCCGGGCCGCCCCCGAAGCTAACACCTGGCTGCGGGTTTGTTTCGTACGCCCTCCACCCCAGGTGTGCGTATGTGTGTGGTTACTGTTGTGCATTCATACGTGTGCGCACCTACTCGTCTCCCTCTTCCGGGGAAGGGCAGCAGCCCTCAGGCTGTCCCTTCGGTGACCGCTGCCTGTCCCGAACCCCGCAGGAATGGCTGCCTGATGCAGCGACGGCGGCCAGAGCTGCACCCCCGGGCGAGGGGCGGTCCGGCAGGGCGGAGAAAGGGGGAAAGGGGCGCCGAGCCCCGTCCGGACGCTGCCACCGTCAGAGGCACAGTGGGCTGCCTATTCCCGACCCTGCCCAACCGCCTGCGCCACCTCGTCGGCTGTATGCAACTTTCTCTCTCCCTCTTCCCATTTCCCCGTGTTAGTCCCAGGTCCTCCAGGGAGAGGATACAGGAGGCAAGTGGGACCAGCTCCTGCTGCATACCCTAGGCTTCGTGCACAGCCTATCCTGCACCACTTGCACCCTCACTGCTCTCCTTGGCTAGGGAATAGGGTGAGGATAGTGCGTGTGGACTCCAGAGCCAAGTGTGTGCACACCAACAACACTTGTTTGCTCTCCATCAGTCTGAAATGTACGTAATCCTCCAAGCTCTTAGTTGTGAGGGGGAGATCTCAGGCCAGGGCTGTAGCAGAGTACAGGGGGTCACAGTCAACTCACTACATAGAATGGGAATGATAATCAATCCCTGTGACCTCTAGGGGACTCGTGAAGGTTTTTGAGGTGTTTATTGGAAATTTGGAGGGGTCTGCTGAATGTTGTCTGGATGGGCTGCCAGAACAAATATTTCTGAAGAAGGCATCTTCTAAATTTCTATTGGATGACAAGACAGACAGACAAACATGAAATTTCTTGTGAAGCCCTTTGGGCAGCATAACTTTTCCATCATTGCACTTGTCTGCCTACTGAGGGGAAATTTCACAACTATCTCCCACTAAATGAAGCGTTTGTGATGAAGTGGTCAGCCTTTCTTGGGACCATGTCCCTGTATCCACAGGAGCAACAGATTTGTGACTCAGAAATAATATCTGAAAGAATTAGTTTTGTTTTTTTTTTTTTTTTTTAACTTCAGGGTATTTTTTTCCCTAATTGTGCCATTTGAAGAAAGAGTATGAAAGAGGTTTCTTCTTAGTATAGCAGAGTAAAATACTCCCCAAAGTTATCTACATTAGAAATATTAAACAGTATTATACATAAATGTAAAGGTTCGCTTAAAAGTAATCTTAAATGTTTTCAGTACAGACAATCTAGTGATAGGTACCTGGAATAAAAGTTCCTGAAGTACACCTCTTTGCAGGCAGCAAATGGGACAATGACAGAACAATCTGTTGAAAAGAAACAGATTGAAAAGGGTATATGGTATCTGTACAAGAAAGACACAGGCATCTGATAAATGCATCTGTTTATATATGTGTGCACACCAGACGGGGACAGGAGAAGGCATTACAAGAAGCAGTGCTGGGTTTGGCTCAGTGGTACTGTTCAGGTTGTGCTACCTCTGTCCCAAAATTATTTACGTGTAGTTGTGAGATGGGCGATGGATGGAAGTACAGCAGGCACCGAGTGCTGTGTGCTTTTCCTGGCTCCCACCCTGAGCAGAACAGAGGAATAGATACAACATGATGCCTCCATTAAAGGTTGGGGACTTAGGCACGCTGAAACGAATGCCTTGGTTACACGTTTATGGTGACACAGAGTCCTAGTATTTTAAGTGGAAGATCATTAACTAAAACTTTACTGCACCTATTGGACAAAATGAGCTCAACACATTATTCTTTTGCATGGGTTTTGTCAGTGCAAAGCCACTAATTTTCTTTAAATAACAGAAGGTAATGAAGCCAAGACAGAGATTGTCCATCTATAATACTGCAGGAGTTTATTTTTCCTTGCTATTAAAAGCTGCTGAAAGCCCATTTTTTAGCTTATGTGTTATTTAGCTCACGTGAACCAGAGTGAAAGGAAATGTTAGGCAGATGTCTTAGCGGTACTAATAGGATGGTTGAAATAAATGGAGAGCAAACCTGCTAGTTCTTAATCACAAAATGATGTACCTGCCTCTCCCTGTGCTGCCGGCACAAATCTCTTGGTAAGAAGCATTACTGAGAACCCTGTGCACTCTTTTTTGATGGAAAGTGAAGTAGCTGCTGAAAGCTTTCCATAGTTCTATTAAAAGCTAACAAAAACAACAAAAACTTCAGAATTGATTATATTTTTCTATAGAGATCATGAATGTTTTGGAGCTGCTTGAGATAACACTCTTTTTGGTGAAGAAAAAAAAAGAATGTCTGCTGTCAGGAAAAAAAAAACACGAAGAGAAAAATAACCCATTCAGACCTAAATAAAGTGTGTCTTTACATTGTAAAGGTTGCCCCTTTTAAAACAAGCTAAAAAGCTGCTTGACATTATGCAGTATGGTCTCATTTTTTGTTTATATGTGTCAACATGATGTGTAGATCTCTTAAGATATCAAGCGCTCCATACTGTAATTTTTAAGTTACCTTTGAAATATGAAACATTATTTCCTAGTCACAGTAAGACTGCTCAGACAGTAAGTGATGGTTTCTTTGGTATTAGTAACAGAGGAGACCATGCTGTTGTTGAAGCAAGTGCCCTCGGAAGTCATCTAAGTACCAGGAATATGCACCAAGCAGCTGCATGCCTGGGAAAGCAGCTGTGTTTTGGGCCACAGCTGCCTGCTCCTGTGTGATGTCAAATGCCCCTGGTCATACCTAGGCCTGCAAGAGATCCCTGCAGCATTTGGCCATTGCCTGAAATAGCTTTGAGGATTAATTCCCTTTCTTTATTTAAGATTATTAAAATTTGCAGTGAATTAATTGTTCTGGGGACATGGGTGACTGTTCTGGTCTGCACTGACATGCAACACTGGATCTGCCATTCCTGCATCCCATGGGACGTGTATTATTGTGATTTAACTGGTGGACAAGGGGTGAGACACTGATTTAGGTAACAACTGGAGCAGAAATGTGGCAGCTGCCTGGGTAGGGCAGGTTTGTTGGGGCCTAAGAGGTGCCCACCTTGTGCTGGAACCCAGATAACCTGCTCAAGCAATATAGTTAAAGCTATCCCTAATTGCTGTGTTTATTAGAATTATTGTGAGCCAGTGCCAAGGTCTGTTCTTTAGCCTGGGGGCTAACTGCTGCCTTTTGGCCACATCTACTCACTCCTGCCAGAGGGGGTGGATGCAGGGTGTGGTTCCTGGCCCCTCTGGACTTGTGCACCCATGTGGGATGCTGTTTCCTGGGACAGCATGGGTCCCAGCATGCCAGTGACTGTTCTACCAGGGTGATAGCATCAATGGTTGGGCCTGGCAGCATCCCTGCAGTGTTTATTTTCCTGGGATATGTGCAGCCAACGTGTCTGCACGTGCTTCAGACCTCCCAGTGCAATAGAAAAGAATCCTGAGCAGGGGCTCACTTGCTGTGGTGGGAGAAGGGGAGAAGATACCATGCTTCTAAAATTGATGTGAGATGTGACAAGTGTGACTTAAGAACAACCTTCTCTTCTCTTTTGATTGATATTTGCACAACTTTATTGTAGACACCTACTTGGATTGTTTAACTTTTATATTTATCAGTGAAATTTAGCATGCTGTGGGGAACGCTGTAAGCGAATTGTGTTTAAGAGTTCATCTGGGCAGTGTCCTGTGCCCAAATGCGCCCCATTGCTGAAGTTCCTTTATTCTTTACAAGCCATTTTCCAGGGAGATACCAATAGATCATGCAAAGCTTTTCTGGTAAAGCCTTTCATGTAGTAGTTCTCTAGCAGAAAGTCATTCAAAGGACTAAGGAATCATGAACTCATGACCTATTCTAGTCGCATACTTTGAAGTGGAGCCTGATAAGAGAGGGTTTAAAACTTGCTAATTAACAGTAATTGTAACAGCTGTCACATGCTGCTACTGTTTTAATTGGCATTAATCACAGCTGCATCGCTATTATGCTGCCACTGGGATTCTGGTGTGCTTAATCTCAGATTGTGGCACGTTCTGAGAGATTATGAGATCATAAAAGCATGAGGGCAACATATTTGTCAGGGTTGAAGGTTACTAATCTGTGCTGAAAGCAGCCAAGAGGAGCAAGCCATGCAGAGGGAGGACTGGAACCAGCAGTGACACTTTGCAAAAGTGGTGAGCTTTACTGTTTGGATTCTCTCTCCCAAGGGCTTTTTCTGTGTTTCTGAATTTGAGTTCTGCTGTCAGGTGTTGGCACAAGGCACAAGGAAGGTCTTTTAGAAGTATTCATTAGCTTGTAAGTTCTGGCAGGAAAAGCTATTTAAAAAAAGTGCCTCAAAAACCCATACACTAAACCCCATCAAATTTTATGAGATAAGGAGCAGAAGCTTGATCCTTTTGGATCAAGATCCATGTTAGCCTGTTACTAAGGATAGGAGGAAGCATCTGAGTAATCTGAATGACTGTGATGCATTCAGCAGAGTATTTAGCTGTTTGCTTGTAGCAGATTTGCAGCTGTGTGTTGTCCTTGTAAACCACTGGAATGTCAGATAGCAGTGGTTATCCCTAGCTCTGGTGGTTAGGCAGATGTTTCTGTTAGGATGAGCAGAGAGACATTTTCACTAGGGTTGGTTATGAGAACAACTGGGCTATAAATCTCCAGCTTCTTGCTTATATATAAATCATCATGTAGTGACAATTAACTGATACTTTTTCTTCTTCTTGCAAATGTGGAGTTATGGCAGTGTTTGTTTTATTTTTTTAGAATAAACCGGTTATATTTTGTGCTGGCTACGAGCTTGTATTGCTTCAACATACTGACTTATATTGGGAAAACTTCACTACTACTGAAACTAGAAGCATATATTTATGATTACACTTTAACAGAACAGAAACTTTATGTCTTGTTACAAATTCAGAGACAATAGCTCACAGGCAAAATAAGCATAACAATGATTTATGAAGCTGTGAACTTAACCATATGAAAATCTTCAGCAGCTAGCAAAAAAATTTCTTAAAACTTGGGGCTATAGTCTGGGATGAAAATGCAAACGGGCATGTTTTATTTATACTAGGCTACTTTTACAATCACTTAGTAAGAGCACTCTTGCCTTGTTTTTCATGAAATTGCTGCACGAATTGTGCATAGACCTCTCTTTCCCATAGCAAGGAAAAGTGTGGGGGAACTGTACCTATTGATCTTGCCTACACCTCTGAGCTCCCCATAGTTAAAAAGACTCGGAAGTGCAATGATGTTTATGAGCTTCAAAGAAGTTAATCTGAAGATTAGGTTTAGTATCTCAGTTCAGCATTGAAGTGAAACATTTACTTTGAGCCAAGAATGGCTAGCATACTTAGATATGTAGAAGCTTCTTGTAGAATTGGTTCTTGAATCTTTGTATGTCTCAGCATGACATTATATTTTCACTGCTTTTGTGCAGGGGAAGTGAAAAGAATAGACAGTACTAATCAGCAAACTGAAATTGAGAAATGTAGAGGTGAGTAATGATGGAAGGTAGATGGTGGTGGAAAATGAGGGAAGGTATGAAAGAATCCCAAGTACGATTAGTCATTTTTACCAGAAAGATATAATCAGTCAAAAAAACTGACAGAAACGTTAAAATTTGCAACAAAACCCAAAACTATATTGTCTGTCTTGGGATGGTAGGATGCTACAAGGCTTCTTGGATAACTGTTGGTAAATTTCCCTCAAAGTTTTCGAAGTATCTTCTCCCATAAAAGTTAATACAAAATCAATATTGGGGACTCTGTCTGCTCTTCTTGCTCCAGAAGTACTTCATTGTCACAATTTCCTGAGTGACTGGTTGCTTCCAGAGTTAGTGTGGTGCTGCTGGATGAAGGATGGCTCCAGTTTGTGCACAAACTATTTCCTGTGCAAAACTTATTATTGCCTTTGGTCAAATTAACCCCTTGCTTCCCGCTCACCTGTTTTCAGATCCTCTCCCAACAACCCTCTTTCCATAAAGTATCTCACATGTACTCTCTGAGAGTCTGTATCAGGCTTTTCAGGACTTATGGTTTGCTTGGGGGAATGGAAATGAGAAATGGAAACAAAGATAAATCTTTTATTTTTATAAGAATAAGTTCACTCTTGTGCAGGAATAAAGATTATATAATTATTAGGTCAGATCCCAAGGAATTAATTTTTCTGGAAATTGGTAAAAGGGTAATTTCCCCACAGCTTTCCTTAATTATGTTTTCCTTTGTGTTTTTCTTCTAGGATCTTTAGAAAGGAGCTGGGGAAAAACTGGCAGGTCTCCTCAGGGAGAACGTGTGATATTATGGTGGGGGCTCTTAAAGGCTGTTTGTTCAGATCCATTAATTTCTTTTCTTGGAATTTTCAAAGCCAAACTTGAATTTCTAAAGTGGAATTGAACACTTGCTTTGTTTTTTCAGGGAAAAAAACCTCAGAATCATCTGTTGCTATAGGAATTGGGCCCATTTGTCAGAATGGTGCAACATATGAGGAAAATCTGGGGAAGATTTGATCAAGGTAGTTTTTGACATCAAGCCCGTTTACCCCTAAACATCAACAGAATCCTTAATTCAGAAACAATCCCAGGCTACCAAACCATCTGTTCCTGAAATGAAGGAGCCTTCTCTTCTTAACAACCCAGGACACAAGTCCAATTCTGGTCCCAGTATCTTGTCAAAATTTCAGTGATGTTTTGCTCTTTCAATGCTCCTTGACACTTGACTGTTTCAGGATGGCCACAGCAGCTCTCACTTACCATACTGCTACTTTCCCTCTTTCACTCTGTCCATGTGCTGCAAGCAGCCCCTGCCACCCACTCTAAGTGACCTCTTACCCATCCTCTGCTTCTCACCTCTCGCTTCATGGATTCTTGTCTGTGCTTAAAACCTGCTGTCCCCTCCTCTGCCAGTCTTCAGTCTTCAATGATGCCTTCATCAGAGACATGAAGACCTTGTGCCTGGGTGCCAGCGGGGTTGTTGCTGGGGACACCTGCTCCTTGGATCATGGGAATGGAAGGTGCAGGCACCAGGCACTAGTCCTCTCTGTTCACAGCTCCAGCACTTACCTCTGTGCTGGCAATATAACACAAAGCACTAATTTAAACAAAAACCTAACACCCCCACTGTTGTCCTCTCTCCAGCTTAAAAAAAAAAAAAAAAAAAAAAAAAAAAAAAAAAAAAGGCAAAAAAAAGCCAAATCCATTACATTTACATGTTCCTCCAAAACAAAAAGGAAAGAAAAAGAAGCCCCAAACTCAAATAACTGTTTGGTACTGAATCTCCTTAATACATAATTTCATCTTGCTTCCCTTTATGGAAATTCCAGTAGTCCTTAGCACATTCCCTGCTTTGTACCAAGGTGGCTATAGATCTTAATGAGTTTCCTCTGTGAATTTTTTTTTTAAAATTTGTTTGTTTTGTTGTTTTTTTGATTTTTTTTTTTTTTTTTGTGAGGGAGAGAGGAATCCAAGGAATGGAATTAGGATAAATACACACAGATGCATAACACTGATTGTCTTGATCCCTCTTACCCTTTGATGTTGCTTTATTTTGGGAAATTCCCACCAAAACACGTTAGGAGAGGTATTGTGAGTTAACCCCCACCTCTGCTTAATTTTTGTCAGGCAGCTTGGGTGCCCAAGTGAGAAACCAGTTTGCCGGATGCCTTTTCAGTATTTCATAAAGGGTACAGCCTCTCCAGAGGTAATCTGGCCTACCTAAGGGCTGAGCACCAGCTTTGTGTGTCATCACTGGTGTTAGAGGAAACCAGAAGTGACCAGTCTCATGAAGGAGGCATCTCTGCTAAGCAGGCTTGGATGAAAGCAGGGTAGAGAGGACCTGTTTTCCCATGCTTGGATATACATTGGCATAGTCCTCAGAGGCTTGTTTTTCACACACAGCATTGGTTCTGCATCTGGGCTGGCTGCTATAAACACTTGCATCCCTGTAGAAACACACACACTTGACTCACAGTGCCCTGTGGTTCAGAAAGCCCTTCACTCCCTCCCCAGAACTTCCACTGCTGGGAATGACTCACTGACCTAATTTCTGAGGTGTTTCTGCCCTAAGTTTTTGCTTCTGAGCAGTGCCCAGTGAAAATTGCTCCTCTTGTCAAGCCCTTGCTCTGTGCCTACACTGCACACACATATGCAACATATAGACAGATATTCCTTCCTCCATAGTTCCCCACAGTACAAAGGCTAGAGGGACTTAGTTGTGCTTATTCTGGTCTCAATTTTGCCACGTTTTCTTGGCGGAAAATTTCCAGACAGCTTCTGACAGAAGAAAATATAGCTTAAGGAGAAACGTGGATCTTGGCTTGTTCCCTGGCTCCAGGGGAAAGGCAGTACAGGTGCATGGGAAAAAGCAAGGGCAAAGGCCCTGAGCATAGCAGGAAGTATTTAAGGATCACCAAATTTAATGAATTTTATTGCAAAGCTGATGACACCTGAGAAGAAAAATGCTAATAGTAGTGTTATGAGTGTGCAATCTCCCAGGTAAGGTTCCTTGGGATGTCATCACCTGTCTGACAGGGAAAGAGAAGAGAAATGCCTTCATCTTTCAACAGCTGCACTCCCAATAACTGCCTGTACAAGCACCAAAGCTGAAACAAACTCTGCATTTTTCTGTCTGCTCTCTGTGTTTCTACTACAGATTGTGCTGACTAGGAAATGAGAAACACATGGGAGTAGTTCACCCCCTTGGCTTCATCACAGCTATATCTCTTTTCCTGAAAGATTTAGAGTTAACTTGGCACACACAATTTGAGCAGTCCTCTATGCAAGAGTTTTTCTGTGACTTGCAATCTGTGAAGAGGGAGAATGACTGCAAAGATAATGATCTGTCTGAAATGGCTGATTAGATCATGGAAATTATCTGAAAGTTTGTTTAATAGGCAAGTATTTACTGTCATCTGTTGTCATTAATGATAATATTAAACCCTAGTGTAAAACATGGTAAGTGGCTGTATTCCTGGTATTTTACTTGGGAAGACACCTAATCCTAGACTTCTGCATAGTGAATAAATCTGTAATTAGGTCCCTGAAATGTAAAAAATGCTAAGTCTCTAATGACTCAGTTTAGACTGACAACACAAGAAGCCTGGGACAGTGTTCAGAGGAGCTGTCTCTGTTTGTTGTGAGTTACATTTAATTCTCTGTGGTCTAGGACTTCCCCTGGGCTGGGAATGTAATTTTTTTGCTGACCTGAATGTGGAAAATCTTGAAGCCTCTTGACTAATGATCCTTGCTCACCTGAGCCCCTTCATCCTCTTGATGCCTTTCAGGTTCTCCTTTGGGGTTCACACTACAGGTTATTGTGTGTCTTCTGGGCTTCTGCTTCTATATCTCTTTATGGTCTTTGTGGGAAAATTTTGTGTTTTGATGTGGTACTAGATGTTACTCATAAACTGCTTTGTTTTAAAATTCTTATTCTTCCTCTATGCTGTATAAGGGACTAGATGATCTGGAAACTTACTCTTGATTACACTTCCAGCAATTGCTTGGGAATCTGCACTCTTTAGCCCATCTTCTCTCTTAGGTCCTGTTTCTCAAGGATATTTACCAGAGAAGCATAGTTACAGGGGCAAGAGTGAATGTTTGAGAAAACCATTGAAAAAACATTGAAAACCATTGAAAATCCAATGTAATTGGTTTTTCCTGGGATGAGCTCTAACTTTCACCTTTTCAGAAATATCAGCAGTGTGTTTCCTGGACCTGCAGCTCTGTCATTTGAGACACTAGACTCTGTATTTGTCTTGTCTGGGTATCTTGTAATAAATTGAGCAGGCTGAAGCATCTTCCTTATACTATAATAGTAAATTCTTTGATTAGATGTTTCTAAATTATATTCGGTAACTGATAATTTTTGCAAGTTAAGTAAGCATTCCATCTCCTAGCTATTGCATTAGGAGATTTAAGCAGTAGTTTTTGTACATAAGTGTCATGATAAAACATAAATATCAAAGTAAGTCAAATAAACTTCAAAACAAAATTAAAGGGTTCTCATAGCTATTGACACAAAGTATCTTTAGACTTCTTAGTGGAGATATTCTCTAGACTATCATGATTTAATAAAAAGCTATTTTGCCTGTGCACCTTTCCCTGACAACGGTTTGTCTATAGACACTTTTAACTGTAAACCTTCTCATTCAGGTTTACTGCATAAAAAAAAAATAAATTCCATAATTTGTTTTGCACATGCTTCCAGGGCTCTACCAGCCACTAATGAATAATACACTACATCTTTGCTTACATTTGGTTTCAGTATATCCTTTGCCTTTGAGGCAATTTGCTTTCCACAGACTCTGTGCAGCCCTTCAGGGTTTGAACCTGAGCTCTTTCTCTCTGTGCAATCTGGTCACACCTTTCATTTTCCAAAGGGGCAGCAGATAGTAGCCTGCTTGTCTCACCCGTTCATAAATTTATGCAGACTGGGCAGCTGCTACTTCATCCCTGAAAGTCCCTGCCCAAAGATGCCAGAGATACTGCTGCCCTTTCACTCTGTAAATCAGAACCGAGAGCTTCTTTCCCACAGGACTCGTCTGTCAGCTGGCTGCTGCATGCCGAGCTATTCTATTGTGGATCATTTGGAAAGCATCTCTTGGCCCTGATTTTCAGAGGGACTGAGAGCCCCCCCTTGTCCATGAACTCCATTTGGGGGGTGTAATAAATGGCTTTGCAGGGTAGAGCCTGTGCATGTCACAGGCTGAGATGCTCTGTGCTACAAGGAGTGGCAGGTTTCCCACTGACCTGAAGAGGAGCAGGACTAAGTTGTTCTTCTGTGTTTTACTTGAAAAACCAAAGGTTATTTGTGATCAGGATGTTTTAAGAAAAGATATCTGTTAAAGGAAAAATGAGTTCTATTGCTGGGCACAGGTGACAAGATAATACAGTCCAGGAGTTTGATTAAAATAGCTTTTCTATTTTTAAGGCAACTCCTTTAAAAGAATGTTTGACTTATGTGTAGGTGATAAAATCCTGAAAACTTCTCAGGACAGCACTTGGATTTTGTTTTCCTTATGATAGAACAGTAACTATCATGCTTATACCTTTCAAAGCATCTCTGCTCTGAAATAAACCTGCTGGATTAAATACAGTCATTTGGATGAAACATATTTTTGAACACTTAAGTTTTACTCATTAAATAGAAAACCTAATGCAAACTGACCTTTAACTCTCAATTGATTCCAAGCTGTTAAAAATTCAACAGTATGTTTCCAGTGACAATGTGAATTGCTGAATATTCTGAACCTTAGCTCCAGAATAATGCACATGCTCACACACGTGTTCCCCCCACTAAAATACAGAGGAGTGCAGATAGGAGCCTAGTAATGCCATAGGAGTTACAGGATGGATTTTGTTGAGAGGTGTAGTTCCCAGTCCAGCGAGTTTGTTTATTCCTTCTGCAGCAAGTCAAAACAGTTTTGGTAACACTGTCAGCATGCCACTGCTGCTGTTGACAGCAGGAATAAACACCACCTGAAGGGCACGAGAGAGACTGCTATGCCCCACTGCTGTAGGAGGCTGGACTCTGTTCCCTGTGCAGGATGAGCACTGGAGTTCTCATCCTGGGACAGGCTTCTCTTACTACACCAAGACATAGGAAGGAGATGAGCTAGACAATATAGCTGCTGTTAGGATATTGTCTACTTGTATGTATTTAACTTAACAATATGTTTTTTGTGTTTGAAGAGATAACTCATTCACTTTTAGGAGTTCCAGGCAGACCTTGAATGCTAGATCTGAAAAGTGTGCTACAGAAACTGGAGTTCTTGATTATTGGCTGTGGTCACTAGCCCTTGGTTTACCCCAAGTTTTCCTGCCGGAAAAGCTCTGTTTCAAAAATGAAACAGAGCTTAGATTCTTTTTTGAGCTGAAATCTTCACTTCTGGTGGGTTTAAAATATTATACCATCAGCAATCATATCATAATAATTTTACATTGTGATGAGAAATTCTTGAAGGAAAAGAAAAATGAAAAGTAAAAAGAAGCTCCATTTAGATATGAACAGTGTTCACATCTGCATTTTGATCAACTCCATATATAGAACGAACCCTTCTGCAGACAACCAGTGATATGTACTGATTTTAGATGCTGAAAACAGCTGTTTCTGCATGCAGAGAATAATTATTTCATACAAGTTACTGACCTTTTCCTTTTCAGGTTTACCTGAGGTACAGTCATCACTTAGTATATAGGATGTTGAATTACTGTGAACAAATTTTGAGTCTGATGTGATCATTTATGCCATATAAAAAAATTGAGTTAGTTTTGTAGTGAGAGATTTCCACTTTCATTTGCAGCTATCTTGGAGTAAATTCTTTTCTGCATCTGAAGCTTGATGTGTTCAGACATGATGCTGCCTTGCAGACTGACTTGTGTGCTTGGTTTCCTACCCACGGCAGGGAAACTGGTGCTTGAAAATTTGGCTCTTAATTAACTTGCAGGTGCAATTTGAATTCTGTCTCTTCAAACTGCCCCATTGTGGGTGCAGGATTTTTTTTTTCTTTAATATGCTAAAAGCACCAAAATGTATGCTGAGTTTTGCAACATGGCATAGATGCTGCAGGTGAATACAGGTGGAAAGGGAAAAAGGAGAGGACAAACAAGTGGGGAGAACAGTACCATGGCTGTAAATACCATGGTCATTCTGTTTCAGTCCCCTTGGCATGAGCAAAGCCAGACCTGGAGTGGCTTGTCTGGAAGGGAGAGAAAGGACATGTCTGAGAAGGGGCACATGGGCAGTATAGTTGGAATGGGTGTGAGGTGGGACTAGAGCACACCAGACCGAGCTGGATTGGGCAGGGGATTTCCAGGCTAGCCACAGAACTGTTAGTGTGGCTTGTGGATCCATTCTACTACAGTTTTTTGTATTTGTGTTTTTGCTCCCGAGTCAATGACTTTGGAGGGAAAAGTTAAACTACACTTGAATGTTTCCTACTAGACCCTGGGAGATGTCCTCCTTGTTACTGTGGAAGTAAGAGATGATGCTGTGGACAGCCTCTAGAAATTTTATTTCTTCTCTCTCTTATATGCCCAACCTTGGTGCTGCTGAGAACCTGGCTAGAGCAGAAAATAGCCCAGGATAATTCCTGAAGAGGAAGATGGGCAAGGGAGGAGTGCTCAAGTGAGCAGACAGTGTGGTTTTCACTACTCTGGGGGCTGTGAAATGAAGCTCTGTGAGGGGAGTGATCCTGGCTAAGGTTGCACCATCACTGTGCCAGAGGATATTAATCTAAATTCTGCTTTGCCTTCATGTAAACTATTCCGCTCTGGAGCAGCTTGCACTGCTGCAGCTACACATTTTGTTTCACAGACCCCAGTCTGTCAAGCAACCTCACACAAGCATGCGTTGAGCTCATCTGATTGAGCTACGTGTGTTTACTTTGTTATAGGTCAACCACTTGAGTCTACCCTCAAGATGAACTTAATGTTTGCGGAGGAAGGGCAGCAGCTATGTAATACTGGAACAGGCAGAAAACAGAACCATATCTTTGAACAATGGGAAAAATGCTGTGCATCTCAACTAAGTATTTTATTGCATGTGAGGATATACACCTATAGAAAAATTTATCACACTCTTCTGTGGTGTTTGACCAGAATATGGAAGTCACCTAAATTCACCTAAAACTTGAAACAAGATATCTACTAAGAAGTATATATCTGAAGAATATTTAAAAAAAAATGGATCAAAGCACAAGTAAGCATTATTCTTCTCCCATTGAATATGGCTAAGCTTTTCACATACTTAACTGCTTTACCTGCAGGGACTGATTGCGACCATGAACCAGGGATGGTTCATGTGGTGGCAACACTTCTTGGCATTAAACCTCACTGAAAATACAAATACAATTTATTACGTATCTAAATTAAATTTAGGGTAACTGTAAGACTGTCCTGTTGTTTGGTTTTAATGCCAGAAGAACAGTAGCTAGAGCTCTGGTATGTCTTAAAATGTTGTACACAAAAAAACCTTAATGAAATTCTGGTCTTAATAACAGAGATCCATTTGTTCTAAAACACTGATGTTTTGACTTGGGGAGAAAGTGTCTGTTTAATTAAGCCTTTCTGCTCATTTTCGTCTCATGGGGTTCTAAATGGAAAAGCCAAAATGAGCCATTACATTGACTAGTTTTCTTGTAATTAAAATCACAGAAACTTACTAGTGCAAACAGACATTCAAGCTCTTTCTATAAAAACTAGCACAAGGATAAATACTGCTCTCTCTGGTGAGAGCACAGCATAGCTTTTATTACTTACATCCTAGCTTTACAAGTATGAGAGTGAGGATTTGAAAAACAAGCTCCAAAGTCTAAAAAGAGCTCATTCAAGCAACCCTAAGAAACCAGTATAGATGAAAAATTCCACTCCTCCTAGGCCTTGGGCTATCTTTGAATGAAAAAAAAAATCACGTGTAAGATGTTAGCAACATACTTCTTGGTACTTTCAGCACAAGCTGCTTCATGGACTTTCTACCCTTCACTAGTCCCTAACATTTAAAAATAATTTGGTAGGTGACCTGTCACGGTGTTCTCCCATCTCCATACAGCCCTAGTTCCTTTTGTCAAGTGGCTGGAGCAGTGTGGTGAACTTCCAGAGCTGTGGTGGGGGTATGGGGCGCTCCCTGCACAGCTCCTGCTGGGCTTGGCCAAGGGCAACTCTTCCTGTGATGGATGTGGGAAAGCAACCCTGATGCTCCTGTTCTGAAGTGCTGCAGGGATAAAGCTGGCATTGTGTCTTGCTCACTGGATAGTGGAGTGCAGCCTATGTGTAACTTTTAGTCAACACAGGCACGCACAGATAATAGAGTGTTTCAGCTGCCTCTGGGAACTTCTGTTAGAATCTGCCAGAAGATTCTTTCTGTGGTTTAAACTCTGACATATGAGGAACGCCAATACTTTATATAGACAAAATGTCAGTTATGTGCCCTCAGGCATCTAGCTAAAAATGATATTACCATGTTGATGGATCTCAGTTTAGATAGTTTCAGCTTCAGTAAGTTTCTTGATTTAAACTCTGAAGATGGCTGTGCCAGTTTTATTTTAGCTAAAATAAAAATTGCCGGGTGTTATTGGTTTTCCACTGATTTCAAAGTGCTTTGAATAAATCAGCAGGGAGAAAAATGATTTTCTTACGGGACTATCACCCAGTGCAACAATAATGGGCAGCCACCATGCCTTACATAATGCAATGGGATGAATGAGCTGCTACCCAAACTCTGCTGACCTACAGTCTGATGGTGCTCCAGTGGCTTCAGTGGCATTCGATTGTGCAGTGTTAGAGTCTGCTATGGAGAGTGACCCCGCAGTGTGAAAGCCCTTGATGTCCATGGCCAGCACTGCAGGAAAATTGCTGCTGCCCTGAGGAAAGTTGTGTGTGATGAGGAACCACAAGGCAAGACTGGTGATGCACACCCTGGTGCCACTGCCAGAGTAGCATGCCCTGAGACAAGCAAAGTCAGCAAAAAAAAAAAAAAGCTACATGTGAAGTGCCCAATTCTTATTTGCAGCAAAGCCATTTTATGTCCTGTGGGATATAATCACCCCTTGGGTGTTTGCAAGTGATCCTCAAAGAGGAGGATTCAGCAAAACTTACAGCCAGTGTATTACTGTTACAAACGAGATTTAGAGCCCAACCAGAAGTAGGTTGCTGATTTTTAAATTATAAAAAATTATACCAACACTTTAGTAGCAGCTTTAACTTATTTGGAATTTAGACTGAGGTTTAAATTTCTTCAATCAACAGAAGTGTCCTGGGAGAGACAGCTGATATTCCATAGCTGGAAAAGACCATAAAGTGCCAGTCTCTGTGAAAAAACCTGTCTTCAGTTTTAGTCAAACTATTAGCATCCAGGGTTGCCTGACTGTTGAATTCTAATGTAACTGAAGAAATAGAAACTCTGGGCCAGATTTTGATCTTACTCATACCAATGTAAATCCAGGCAAATTCTCCTCAAATCAGTGGAGTTATTCCAGGCTTACATAAGCTTAGCCAGTATCGGAATCTAATCCTTTTATTTTTGGACTACTGGAATTTCCAAAGTAAATAATGTGGACAATTGTTCAAATGCCTGTTATGGAATGAAGAAGTTTTCTAGTAATAACTACATCAGTCAGATCAGGAAGAAAAAGAAGAGACAGATGGTAGATAACGAACAAGGCTAATGAAAAAAATGAGCTGGGAGGAAAAAAGAAAACTCCATGAAAATCTACAATGACATAAGCAAATTCTTTAAGATTGCAGCCAAGAGTAGCTTGGAAGCAAAGACAGACATAAGACCTGTATGAGCTGAAAAAGTAATTTTCTCATGGTATCCCAGCCTAGGCACCCAGTGCTTGCACGTGTGGCACTCTTGAAGATTTTTTTACCTTGTATGCTCTAGCTGCTAGCTCTTGGGTTAGTTCTGAGCACTGGATGAATACAAAGAACGGCCAGAGCCTGCACCCTTCCTTCCTTATATCTAAACACAAAGAAATGTAAGTTGTTCTGCATAAGCAGTGTAAGTCACCTCAGTTACCGGGAAGTCACTGGTAACTGCAGTTCTGTCCCTTAACTCTTAAGTGTGGACTTAGAGCAGATGTAATGCTTAGATAATTATTGAAAAAGCCATGAATGTATTTTTGTCCTCCACAGATCAATGTGAAATTGTCTGTCTGCTTCTCTTCCCCCTAAAAATAACATTTCTGAAGTTTTCTGTTCATCTGTGAATCAGGAAAATGATGAAAATATGCAGAACTGTATGTTCTAATATATGCTGAGTACAGGACCTAAAATTATATCTTCCAATAGTAAGTTATATTTTGGTTATATCTGTGGTAGTGTAGGATGTATTTGCATAACACTTTTTCTTTTAATTTATGCAGAAGGACATAAGTAAAGCAGTGTTTCTTATGCTACAAAGCTTTATCCTTCCTTGCAGGGGTAAGCAAGAGCCTCTCCTTGGCTTACTGAGAGGTCAGCTGGGTGTCTTCTCTCCCTCACAGAATAAAGAGGGTAAAACTAAAATTGTCCAGAGTAGATGGCTTCAGACTGTGGGATCAATGCTACTGCTTTCCTGTGAAGTCCTGTACCAGGCACTCCTCCAGAGCAGAGTGCTTTGCCTCTGCCTGCATCTGCTTTGGGGAGGTTGTAAGTGAGCACTGACTGATGTGGTTTAATTTAGTTGATGCTTTTCCAGATCGCGTTACAACAGAAAATCATTATTTTCTGAATCACTTCCTGCTGTATTCAAAACTCAACTGAATGGAGCAAGAGCTGGAGAAGGAGCCCATGAGTAGCTGTAGTTTTAAGTGTGATTTCACTTTTATGAAATAATCTGCATACAGTAATAATGTTCTAGGCCTGCTCAAAAATCTCTCTAAAGCTCATGGTTGCCCCTTGAAGTGTGTGTATGTGGAGAGTGGCTCATTTAAAATGAGCAAATCTTGCTTGGATCTTTACAACTCGTCACTTTACAAGAAGCTGGAGAAAGACGTCTCAGTCACCAGTGACTCAGGACACTATCTATTTAGCCTTGAGAAAGACAAATTTGCACTCTGATTTGACAAGTGATAGAAAATACGGATGCAACTGGCCTACACTGGACTGGTACACAGCTCCACTGCTACAAGGATGGCCATAACAGTTGTGTGCACCTTTCATGCAGCCATAGGTGGCTGTGGAGGCAGACAACCAATTTTAGCATCTGTTTTCCACTTGGTACTTACTTTTGCCAAACTGTTTTCCTATGAAGCAGCCCCAAAGTGAATGATTGTTATTATTTCTGAAAGTCAGGCAGGCATACCATGTAAAAATACACAGGGCAACAAAACTTTTTTCATGGCCTGAAGGCAAAGAGTCTTCCCATGGCAATCATGGCCAGGAAGTATTAAGTAGCCCCTGGGAAAGGATATGAATCAGAGTTTGACTTTTGGGGAGGTGCGTGAGTGGGACGGGATATACGTAGTCATATCTACGCAGGAGAACAGTTGTAGCTAGGAGGGGAATAATCATTTCCTCAAAGTAATCTAAGGGCTGTAAGGGCAAGGGCAAAAGTGGACAGGCTGAGAGGTTCTTCAGCCAGCACAGAAGGCATATAATAAAGATAGACTATTTATCATGGCCTGAAGTGACAGCACAAGGTCTGATAGATTTAAACTGAAAGAGGGTAGATTTAGACTGGACATATGGAACAAATTTTTTGCAGTGAGGCTGGTAAGACACTGGCACAGGTTACCCAGATAAAGTGGATGTGTGAATGCAGTTGCAAAGAGAATTGTGGATTATGGATTTTTAGAAATTCTACCAGGTGTTAGTAATAGCAAAGGTATGCTCTGATCACTTGTTCCAGAAGGAAGGGTTCAGAGATGGCTTCACAAATTCATTATTGCTTTGACTGTATTTATTGTGATCACATATACTATTTTAGGGTAACTTCTGTCTCAGCAGCTTACAGGAAACTGTCTAGATTGTACAATTCTTATACAGTTCTTACACAAATCCAAGGTATATTTCACACTTCCAGGAGCCTCCAGCAGAGATGCTGTAGAGAGGGCAAAGACTAGGCTGAAGGCCTGATATTTAGGACAATACATTTTCTTGGGAAGGGAAATAAAGCTATCTGGCTTGATGCTGCCCTGATCCTACAAGTTCCTGCAAAAGCCTTGCATGGAGAGCAAGGTTAATCTCTTTAGTTTTTACTGGCTAAATTTCAGACTGAAATTTTCATGTTCCGTTTTGTGACAAGTTTCAGAGAAATTAAGCTGTAATATATATATGCACACACATACACGTACATCTGGGAGAGCAAACTGCTAGACATTTCTCTCAAAGACTGACTTATTGAAGTCTATAATTTCTGTGAGGAGGCAGAAGGAAACAGATTAGTCTTCATGCAACAGAAATGTAGGGAGGAAGCCTTTGCTAGCCTTGAGATTGTGATCTAGACATAAACAGTAATTTGCTTCAGTACTAAAATGTATATCCAACTGAAATTTGATTTTACTGCTGCAGGCAAAAATTTGCTCATATGATTTGTAACTACCTACATAACTCTTTTAACTTCCTGTTTAAGGATTTATGAAGATTTATTTCCTGTCCTCTCAGTTTGACATTTTAACCAAAATAGCCATTTAATTCCAATGTTCCTGCTAATTTGTCTATTTGCTGTGGTTTTAAGCTTAGTTTGAAGGGGCTTTAGGGCTTGTTTGGATTAATATTAATAACTGTTTAGTCTTAGTGGCACTGAAACTCAGAGATCACTGGGAATTACCTCCCCTTCAAATCTGAAGAATAGGATAATCAGCCTGATTAAAATTATTAAAGGCAGTGGAAATAACACTGTCAGGGAACATGGTTTAAAAGACTCTTAGGCTTAACCAAACAGAAAATTTTAAGCCTGTTCCAACCCCTGTTTGCATTTGAAATAGAAGAAATTCCAAACCCTCTACATTCTTGGAGCCATGTATGAAATTGGGAATCACACTTATTTTGTGATATTAAAAACAGAGGTCTACCTTCTTGGGAGCACACTGCATGGATTACTTTTGAAAAGACACATATTTTCCTTGCTAGATAAGGGTGGATGTATCCATTGTGTATAATCTAGGATGGAAATTGTAATTCCTTACTAGTTCCTACAGGAACAGGCTGCACCATTGGGATAATGCATCTCCTCTTCTGCTCCCAAAGGCCACTGCATGCTTCAGCTGCCCCAGCTATGTCCTCTCCATATCCTCACCTTCTCCACAGTCTGGGCTTGGACTTGACCTTTGCCTCCTGTGGTTCTAAGAGAGCTTATGATTAGGTGTACTCTGTTCCATCTTGTGTTACCCCATGAGTCTCATAATTTGTCTGAGATCAGATTCTGCTGTTTTCTTTATTTTTTGCTTGATGAGACACTCTTCCTATAAAATATCTTATTTTAGCAAGGAGATGTGTTTTTTTAAGGTGTGGATATTTTTGTGTGTTTGATTATGGGGAGAATAAGACCAGAGAAAGAGACATATATGTGGAGTAGGGAGTATTGAGGTACCCAGGATTTTACTCCTGGTCTTGAGGAATTTTTTCCTACCTACCCTTAACTCATAGCCTTTTGTATTTCCTGGACTTAGGCAAAAATAATGCCTCAAAAACAGTGGTCAAGACCTTGGGGCTGATTTCAACCAATTTAAACACAGATAGAACTGATACCATCTAAACATCTTGTGCTACTTTGGGCTTCGGACTGTTACTTAAAAGCTGAAGTTTTCATTTGAAATTAAGGGAAGGTTCTTGCACCTAACCAGGGGGATACAGAAAGGATTATTACTGAATACTGTTTTCAGAGCACATGGTGAATCCAGCACAGCAGAGGTAGCTGCTTGGAAATCTTTAAGCAAAGATGATAATTACATGTCTGCAGATGACTCAGGATGCATAAAACTACCTTCTAGCATTGCCACCTAGTTATTACAGTTCTTAATTTTAAGCCAGTGTTATCCAAGCACTAGACAGCTGTGGTGGTAGTAGGTGGTCATATTTAGTATTGATGCTCGGTGCCTTCTTTTACCCAGTGCTAGAGGCCAGCTTCTGTATTGAGTATATTATCCAGCGCAGTGTAATACAAAGATGTAGGGAAGATAGAGAAAATACTGATCCAAGGGAGGTGTTAAAGGGACATGCTGTTTGCTATTATTATGTAGTTCACTGAGGACTAAACTGAGAACTATTATTTATTTCACTTGGGACTTTCACCAGTAGTACAGGGAAAGTATAGTGAAATGTTATTGTGAGAACACAGTAATATGTGAGCTGCTGCAGGGCCATAGCAAAGGAGAACAGTAGGGTGTGAAGGATGGATATCTTTTCCTCTTCACCATCCTTGTAGAGGTGGATTTAACTTTGTGTCTTCCTTGAGACAAGTTTCAGAAAACCTAAAATGTTTTTTCTCCAGGCTTTCTGCAGAACAGAAGATTTCATGCTGGGAATATAACTGAGTAGGACCAGTGCATCTGGGATGGGTGTCTGGTCTTTAAAGGAAGAAGAGCTGGGTCCACTGAATGATGCATTAGCTATTTCAGTCTGAAATTTCACCAGTTGCTCATGACCCTTCTCACAATTCTGGAAAGGCATGGGTTATATTCACAAGTCTTGGTCTAAGGCTTACGGGTACACAGTAGATCTGACATAAGCTGCTCTGCCATGCCTCAGATTTCATAATCTCAGAACAGTTGGATTCCTGACTGGCTGCTCTAGGCAGGAATTTTGGGTTCCAGTTTACGCCGGACGTGTCAAAGACGTGCTGGCACTTTGAGACGTTGATTTCATTACTGTCTCACATAAGGATTTCTGGTTCAGTTATTGTGTTTTGTAAGTGATCTATACAGGCCAGGATTAACTTTAATACCCACTAGAGTAATTATCAAAGCATGTGGTATCCTGATGACACACTTATAGCTTCACAAGGACGGGTAGATGCTCTGTTGACTGTAGGCCAGAAAGTTAAAATCCTCAGTCAGTCAGCTGTAAAGAAGCTCCCTGTGTCTCCCCACTTTGAGCATATATATAATTTTCAAGTTTTGACATTGACCTGTTAGGGAAAGCTTAAGAGAAACAGAATTTAGGGTTTTAGCCATAAGGCAGGCACTGAATGCAACCCCTTCGTCTTTCCACCAGTCCAGTCAGGAGGGTTTGAGACTCTTGAACAGACTTCAGTGTTGTTTTCACAGAATTCAAACACAAACCCCTTGACTTCAGTGACAGGAGAGTCAGGTCCAGGTGTTGGAGGAAATTCATGGTCACTGAATCAAGGGAATCAAATGTCTTGTTCAGCTCCTTGGAGCTGCTGGCACCAACTCATGAAGGGAAAGAGCAGTCCTACAAGGGAGACTGTGCGGGTGTGGGACAGCTGGGGCCAGTGCTGTGATGGGGATGATACCTCATAAAAGTGGCTGAGTGTCTGGGAGAAACCAGCACCTTTAGAAACTTCCTGCTGGTTAAAAAAAGTACACATTCTGCATGAACTTTGCAAGCATGCAGGGAGATATGAGAAAGGTATATAAACATGTGCCCTTTATGCGCCTTCCATGCACTCAATCCTTGTATTGACTATCTTGGTAGACTCCTCCTACCAGAGGCTTTCCAATTTTTTAACTTTTGCGCGTTGTGGGTCACAACTCCATGCAATGCTAAAGGCTTGGGGCAGAGCAGTTGGAAAGCAGCCTGTTGGAAAAGGACCTGGGAGTGCTGGCTGAGAGTGGCTGAATATGAGCCAGGGTGGGCCCAGGTGGCCAAGAAGGCCAATGGCACCTGGCCTGGATCAGCAATAGTGTGGCCAGCAGGACCAGGGCAGGGATTGTCCCTCTGTACTTAGCACTGGTGAGGCCACACCTTGAGTCCTGTCCACTTCTGGGTCCCTCACAGAAAGAAAGACACTGAGGGGCTGGAGAGAGTTTGGAGAAGGGCAGTGGAGCTGGGGAAAGGTCTGGAGACCAAGTCTGGTGAGGAGCAGATGAGGGAGCTGGGTGTATTTAGCTGTGTGTATTTAGGAGAAGAGGAGGCTCAGGGGAGACTTTATCACTCAACAGCTCTCTGAAAAGAGGGTGTAGTGAGGTGGGGGTCAGTCTCTCCTTCCAGATAACAAGGGGCAGGTTGAGGGAAAATGGTCTCAAGAGGACATTTAGATTGGATGTTAGGAAAAATTTCTTCACTGACAGGGTGGTCAGACATTGGAACAGGCCAGTGAAATCACCATTCCTGGAAGTGTTCAAAAAATGTCTTAGATGGGGGACAGTTTAGTGGTGGAACTGGCACTGATAGGTTAATGGTTCACTTGATAATAGAGAGCTTTTCCAATCTTGATTATTCTATGATTCTGTGATTCTGTACTGTGCTCTGCAGAAACAAAAGCTTTTTGTCATTAATCTTTCAGCATGAAAAGAGGAAGTATCATTGAGCTTATCTGAACACTGGACTGTCATTTATTCCTTATCTTCTTTCAGGACTTAAGGGCAGATAGAAATATCCTTGTGCCTCAGATCTCCCTCTTAAGAGGTGAGGGGAGCTTGATTCTGGCTCTTCTGTGGCCTTTGCATATAAACCTGTTTCTTAGCAGGTTTGTGGGAGGTTGTCCCAACTGGTGGCCTGTGAGGGCATAGAGTATAGCTGGCACACCGAGCCATACTCCCCTGGGAATTCAGCTGAATGTTTGACAGTAATGGCGATTGATGGTGTGTAAGTAATGCCGAGAGTTAACAGTGGGGCAAGGTCCAAAACAGTTTGGAAACCATTGCCTTGGAACGTGTACTGAAAAATGAGGAGCTGTGATTTATCATTTCCTTCAGAGAAAAACATTTCAGGCAATTCTGACATGAAGCAGTTAGCTGTATCAGATACTTGTGAAGATAATCTAGTGTTTGCTGTCATATCTCTCTTCAGCAGATGGTAAAGGCCAGGTACTAATTAAGATGAAGCAGGAAAAAAAAAGAAAGAAAAAGATTTAGGTTGACAAAATGCTATATTGTGTAATAAATAGCTTCATATTTATTATTTCTGCTAACAATTATGGACTGGAATAAGACCTCTCATAAGGAGTAGATCATGCCTCCATCTGTCTACTGCTGTGCTATTAGTCTTGCATTTACAGCAAGTAGTTCTGGACTTGTTAAAGGCAGAACATGAAACATGATGGGTAGGACCAAACTTCAAGAGCTGTTCATGAGGATAATGGCTGCTCCTGGAGCCAACATACTCATCCACTGGCAACTTTTCTAGGTCCTCTTTAGAAACAGTCCTTTTTTTTTTTTTTTTTTTTTTTTTTTTTTTTTTTTTTTTTCCTTGGAAAAACTCTGCAGCCCTCAACCAGATTTGAAAAATAAAAACTAAAATGAGTGTCATGAATCAACAGATCAGAGATACTGAGTTTTTGCCAGAGAATATCTAAAAATGAGCACATGAAGGAAGAATGTAAGTTAGTAATAATTAATCAGAAATATATTTCAGTTGAGGGTTTAATTCAAAGTTCTCTGAAATTGTGAATACAAAGGCATAAACCCAGCTTTGACTTAACCTTTCACTACACTGCCTTTCTCCAGAGGGCAGTCTAGGATGAGGTCACGGATGCAGATCCACAGCTGTTTTGAGGTGTGGAGATACAGTTCTGAGGTGCTGCAGAGCTCTTTGAGTCAAGCTCCCAGAAATGTGACAGTGCAAAATTAGGTTTGACTGCTTTGGGCTGTAGTAAAGAAGAGAAATATAAATTAAATAATCTGCTGAAAAGACCTCAAAAACTGAAAGGATATATTTTTCCATGGGAAAAATTAAGAAATCCCCTAAAGTTAAAACCACTTTTTGGTGTTTCTAGTGACCTACCTAACAGATATTCACCTTGTAGAAGGTACAAAAGCAAATTTTGATTTATCTCAGTAAAACGCTAACAGATTTGCCATGTCATTAAATATACTTTCTTTTTCTCAGTCTTGAGCCATGCTGTAAACAGCTTATTCTTCTCTTTAGAAAGGATTGTTCTTGTTTTGTTGTTTTTTTTTTTCTTTCCCTTCCTGGCTTCCAGAAACAAATCTGATTTTTTAATGGTATTTATGCACATTAATAACACTTAACATTGACTCATTTGGGAAAAACTCGATGTACTAAGAAATATTTATCAGATGTTATGCAGATCTAGATCAAATAAATATTTTCCCTTGTATAATAAATTGGTTTTGTTAGTATAAAATACATGCCTTTATTGCACACAGCTGGTCATCCTTTAGTTGTCCATTTCTGTGGGCAGTTTTGGTAGCCTCTTCAATGGGTTTCCAGCAGTTTCAGGCTGGAACACGTGGAATTTTTTAAACTGCCCAATTATTGGATTATTTTGTGTTGCTTAACTAAGCCATTGAAAATACCATGTGATCTGTATTGATTAAGAAAACACATGATCCCTTAGTTTCCCGTATATCTTAATTTATCTGTCTTAAAATATTGGCAAAATACACAAGCTGTAGTTTCCAGAGAGCAGCAGTTAGCTTAGACAGAGAAATCTAGGTCCAGAGTTGCTAGCAATACTAGCTCTGCAAGGAATTCCTAGCTGGCCGTGGTCCTCATGCCCCGCCAGTCTCCTCATAGGCTTTAAAGGTATAAATAGAGAGACACTGGCATATCTCTCTTCCTGCCCTTCCAAGCTTCCAGAAGGCATGACTCCTACTGTGCTTTGTTGCTATAGAAAGGTCTGGCTCAGGGTTTGACAGCTCAAAAGGCTGCATAGGAAAACATGTCTTTGGTAGGGATTAAAAATGACTGTCAGTCTCTCCTCCTCAAAGAGATCAGAAACTTAATGGCATTGATAGACAAGACCTCAGTGCCACAAGTTACTTCGGCTGGAGGTCCTAAACAAACTTTGAGTACCAGATGTTTTGAGAAAAGACACGTCCTTTCTTCAGTGTTGTTACTGGCAGCCTCCTTATTCCTGCCCTGTTACTAAGTATGGCAGAAAATGCCACATTGCTGAAGTGTTAGTAATGCCATAGGATGATAAAAATTTAAACCTATCAGACTGGAAATTCAGAGGAAAAAGCTTTCTATTTAGACTGAATCCTACCTGGAATTCTGCATTTTCTTGGCTGTAATTTTGGTCTTAAAATTCTTCATCATCTTTTCATGCTGTACTACAGGGCTGGGATCGGTTTTTAGCCAGTAATAACAAATAGGAAGATGTTTACAGGGAAGTGTGTAAGGATCCTTTTGAAAACTCTTTCTTTACCACTTCCTTTACATTTTTTTTTTTAGACTTTCTCTGGCTCATCTCTGCAAGTTCTTTTTTCCTCTTCCTCCTGGCACAGGCTCTCTTCTTCAAATTCAGGGAATGCATAATTACTGGTAAAACAGCTGATATGTTTTTCTTTCTTTTTTTTTTTTTTTTTTTTTTTTTTTTTTTTTATAAGAAGGAATAGTCATCTTGCATTAAATCAAATGAACTTTTTGTTATATGAAGACCTGATAGTTTAGTAAATCCACTTTTTGGTACTCTGTTTAGCAGGTCAAAAAGCTGTGAGTTTTCAGTCTTACTCCTGTATGAGAGAGAAGTTTTCTCCCTTTTGTAAGGGCTCTTGTAGTCAGGAAGCTTTCTATAATTATAAAAGCCATTGACAGGCTATAATCTGTTTAATTAAACCCTTGAATATTGTGTGAAGGGAAATGGATGTTGTGAAAGGAAGAGATATCCTAATTTCTCAGTTCTACTGACCATCAGAGTAATGTATCCTCATTGAAGAGGAGTAGTGTGAAAGTACAGAAGAGAAAATCTGGCTGCACCTGGAGCATGAAGAGGGGGCTAAGCCACAATCTCAGCGCTTTAGTGTTGTTAGCTCTTGGCTGACATCACTAGCAAAGTAAATTTTGAGACAGCTTTGTAGTTGCTTTCAGGCAGCTGCTCCCAAATGCAAGCACCAACATGGTAAAAATAGATGGTATTTGTTTGAAAATCTAGTAATAGATCATTGCAGCTGGAAATGGGGCCATTGAAATGGGCCCATCTCCTGTGTTTCATTTGTCCTCTCAAATATTGGGTGGGAGCTCCCAGGTAGGTTATGCCAGCATCTGGCCTTGCAAGTGCAGATATGTATCTATAGTTAGTGTCTATATATAGAACATGTAGAGAACAATGTGTAGGTGATGTAATCTATAAAGATGACAGGAACGAAGCAGCAGAAACTGCCAATATACATGGCTGTCTCCCATTTATTTATTTCTGCTTCTATTTTTTCCTATTTCTTCCTTTTTAATATTTTTTTTCTATTTTTTCTCTTTTCTATGTGTCTGAAATTATTAAAGGTGATTCTGGGAAACAGGAGACTAGAGGTTTTTCTTTTAAAATAGTGAAGCATTAGTGTTTTTGGTAAGTACAGGTGTTGATGACTTAGTACTTCCTCATTTTGGCAGCATGTTTAGCACATATGTTATCCTGCAGACATAATTTTCTTTCTCGGGGTTTTCTTTTCCTTGTGTGAAAGTGGTAGAATGGCTGTGGTTTACCAAGGCTTCTTTTTTGACTTTAGGGTTAGAGCTGATTTATATCAGCACCCAGACGCTTTGCCGGCAACATTTTTTCTATGCATTCTAGGATGGACAATATAAAAGCCATTTTGTATTCTTACTTGCTGCTTAATCATTCAGTATGGATAGCCCTGAACAGAATAATGCAAATAGAAACTAATAGAGACAGCAGAAAATACCACCACCTGTGAAATTGAAAAAGGGGAGAAAGTAACTTTTATAACATTTACAATGCTATGAATGAAGCTGTTCAGCTTAACTATTTTCACCAAATAAGACTTCTTCTGGATGTATGTAGGAGCTTAAACAAAGTTCCTTATAATAATAATAATATGATAAAATAACATTTATGGTACAATATCATAAAAGTAATTGCAGACTCCCCGAAGTTTGGTGACCCCAGCAATTGACTTCGTGTTGCTAACAGTAAAACTGCCAACTGGAAGCTTGCCAGATTACTACTGTGCAAGGGAATGACTTTTTTCTATTTAATTTTTTTTGATAAATATATATTCAATTGTTGCCATAATAAAATTCTGTCGAAGTTCCAGTAGTAGCATCTGCTTAATGCAGTCTGTCCTGTGCCACCTGCTGTGCTTGCCTGGTGGATGCCATGCTTCCATTCAGGAGTTCTCCCTCGTAACTACAAATGTGTGAACAGAAAAGCTTTTCCAAGTGCTCTTATTTACAGTCCTGGAAAATGGACTGAGATCAACACACAAGGTCATGAAGTGCCTGGGGAAAACAGTAGCACTTATTTCCAGAGACATCACGGTGGCATAGCTTCTTACTCACTCACAAGTTGCATGTGACATTGTCATTTAAAATGCTCTGGTCTAACCAGAGCTGGTTAGCAATTCAAGGTATGCGCCTTTAATGGAGCTGAGTTGTTCATGTGCTCTGTAGAGCATAGATTTCAGTTGGCTTGGAACAACACAGCATTTGGTAGTTGGTTTCTATTTCATAAAAAGATACACATGCCTGAAAGATTTGACTAATTGTGTGGTTGAATGGAATGAGTGGAGTAAATAAATGTTCTCCCACTGAAGAAAATATAGCAGAAAACCAAGAGTCTAGGTTTTGTGGCTTTAGAAGAATAAATCTTACCCACAAAAATAATCACACTGACATCATTGGGAATAACAGCATATCACTGAATTATTCTTAAAAGAGTAAGAGAATCAGAACCAAAAAGGGCATACCTGCTAGTTTTGGTTAAGGAGACATTGTCTAATGCAGCCACAAGAGGGGAAAAAGCCCCTCACTTCCTAGAACAAAAAATACTCCCTGAAGTAGCTTTATTCCAGATCTGAGTGTTCAGCCTAAGATACTGTTTCTTGCAGGATTCAGAAGGTTTAGAGAAGCTGTGTGATCACCGGCCACGGTTGTGTGTCCATGTGGTGGATGCCACATTACAACATACAGTGGGTCATGCACGTAATATCTCAGTCTCTGAGTGCACATAAATGATGTGTCACACAAAATAGGTGTCTACACAATTTCTAATATGGGAAGAATTTCTTAATGTGAAGGGAGCACCAACACAGTTTGAACAGAGCTGTATTAAGCCAAATGGTGCTGTATAAGGAATCAGCGACTTCCCTGAAATGATGTTGTAGAGGTGTTGGAGCATGACTGGCTCAGGGCTTGGCTGCTGCTGCTCCAGAAAGGCTGTTCCTGCCAGTGGTAGATGTGGATGTTTCTGGACTGTGGTTTGTGTTGCTGTGGCAGTGATGTGAGGGTGCTGGCTGTGAGGAGAGAGCCCGACCACAGGGCAGTGGCTGCCCCTCTTGCTCTCAGATCTGCAGGTACAGACTAAAGGAGCAAAAGGGCCATTCTTGTTCTGCTGGAGGCTGCAGTCAGCTGTCTGCCCTACTTATAGCTGAGGTCTGTGCTGTTCACTGCAGCCATAGGTGTGTGAAACAGATGATCAGTGCACACAGTATTTTGCACAGCCTGTTCTCAAACCAGTGTAGCGCCCCTGGCTCTGTGGCAGGCTTATTTATCTCTGTGGATCTCAGTCAGACAGATGCTTGTTTACTAAATGGATAAACTCTCTGTCTGTAAAACTGGGAGGGAAGGATATTGTGAACCAAACAACCTGCCACCACTCTCTCCTATACAATGAGTAATGCTTCCTCAGCTTGTCTTGTGTTCAACGCTCCTTTCCTCAATGCTATGTGCATTCCTGTTGCTTAGTATCATTTGTTTTTATTTTGGTCTTTCTAGGAGAAGCTGTGTAGAGTTTGGGCCCAATCTGGCTTCCTCTAAAGTCTGAGAAAATATTGGCCTTGAACCAGCAAAGCACTTACAGTCCGATAATGCTCCTATAAAATTCAATGGCAAGACTCCCACTCACTTCAGTGGTGTAGCCCAAAGTGCTGGGATTACTCACTTGCTTGAAGTTATGTGTGTGCCTGAGTGTTCTGTTGTTCAGAATCCTAACCAATAAAAGCGGGTCTGAAAACTGGGATTTCCATGGTTATTTCATAGGTTTGACATCAGAAAAGAACGAATTGTGGGACATTTCAGGAAGTGACTAGAAATGGAAACTGGAAATTCTTTTCCCAAACCAAAAATTAAAAATGAAATTGAGTTCTTTGAAGAGAAATTAGTGGAAATACTGCAGGGTTCCAAAGACACAGAATTACTGCGAAGTCCTATCTGTTTTGCTGGACAGTATTCAGCTCCTTTGGCTCCAATGGTATCAAAGTCTATAAAGAAAAGTAATTTTTCACACTGTTTCCTGTTATTTTAATGTCCTCTCCCTTTCCCTTGGTCCACAGAGCAGATGCTTTTTTGTTGTGTTTATCAAAGCATCAGCCCAACCTCATGGTTTGTCACAGCTACCACAGAAAGTCATGGAGAACCATAAACTTTGAAAAGGCATTGAAGAGGTTGGTGCAAAAGACATTCACTGTGGGAAGTGGAAATATAATAGGCTATGGATTGCTCCACACCAGAGTCATTAAGAAAAAAATGTGGCATGTGACTGACAAAAGTTGATTGTTTCATACTGAGCTTCTTTAAACCCTGCTTCATAATATTTTCACAGTGAGGAATGTTACATACACAGGTGTCAATGAAGTTTTGCCAGTTAATTCATCTGGGGTATGGTACTGCCCACCATATATAAGGTTTCTTCATAACCTGACTTCTACATAATCTAGTTTATGGGTGTTTTACAGCATAGTGTGACCACATTTATTAAAGAACTCTCTATAAAACTCTGGTTTTGCATAATCTAATGCACAAAAATGCATTATGTATACATAAGTGTCTACATCCGGTACTCATATGCTATAACAAATTGAAATTTTGGACAGTGATACAACTATTACATCTAACTGTAGTAGCTCTGACTCCCTATCTGATGAATGACTGCAGCTGCCACTCAAAGAGAAGCCCCTGACTCCTGCACTGTTGAAACCCATGCCCATGAAATCTGAGGCTATCAAAACCTAGGGATTCAAAGAATGTTCAGGATGTTCCAATAATCATCAGATCCATTTCAGCAACTTTTCTGCTTTACATTCTGCCTATAGAAAATGTGTATTAGTAAAGAAGGAATGAGAAAGATCAGCATAAACAAAGATGCCTAATCTCTAATAATAGTACTAACAAAAAGAAAAGTCTACCAATTAAGGTAAAGTATAAAGAAAAAAGTTGCAGGTTTGATGGCATCATTCACTTACGTAACACCACCGCTATAAGCTGCAAATACAGTCTGCTTTTTCAATGGAAATGCTGAACTTCAGCCCTCAGAAATGTAGCCTCAATGAGCAGCTAGTAAGACACCCCACCAAGCTGGCAAACAGGAACTCATGGTTTTGGATCCTAGCTGTATTTCTGTTTTGCTGCCTGACCTTGGCTGCATTTGCTGAGAGGAGGAGTGGTGGGTTTGACTGCACCAGCTCTTCCTCATTTACTTCCTTGGTGTTTCCTCACCTGTTAGGATATAGCAGAACTCGGAGGAACCCATGGGACTTCCCTGTCCCAGGGGCTGTGCTCTTAAAGGCAAAGAAAGCCACACACATAAATTATGTGTACTAATATACTGTTCATCCCACAATCCCCATGATGCCCATAATCACCCAGCAGGACTCACTGTCTGTTTCAAATGAACATGAGCCACCAAGTCTAAATCAACTGCCCAGTCGCTTTGCACTATCTCAATATTGACACTCAACCCATCGTGCTGCATGACAGTGAACAGCTGACAGAATAAATCAGGGATCTTGGATATGATAAGAACTCACTTGACCTTACTTGACTTGACCTATAATGTCTTGTTGGTGTGGCAGGAGTAGGCTTTCTCTAGTAAAGTAATCATATCCTCTCTAATTTTTCTTCATCCCATCCAGAGCACACTGTTGTGTGTGCATGGAGTGGGGGGATTTGTGAGGGAGGAAATACCTTTTCCTTTTTAAAGATTATTCTAGGAAACTGCAGTATCAATCTTTATTCAGTAGAAAATGTTTTTTTTTGTCTGTGAAAAATGTTAATAGAAAAAAGAACATGTATAAACTGACTTGGAGGGAGAGCCAGAAAAGTCCTGTGCTTTATGCCTGAGTGTGATCATTATTTTGAACTGAGGAGATTGGAGAGGTATAAATTAAAGTGTCATTAATTCCACAAATCAAAAAGTGTTAAATTTGCTACAATGAAAATAATAATAATAACGTACTCTAAGAGGACTAAAAAAAAAGAGAAAAATTTCTCAAAATTGCACAGTCCAGTCTGCCTTGTATTGGAAATCTGACTCAAAACCTAAAGAAACATGAGGCCTTTGCTCATATAAACTTCCCTGTGCCAGAATGGAAGTTACTGGGAGACCTGGTGAGTTAGACCCTTAGGTATCTATTTCTGCACCTTCAACAGGCAGATATCAGATAGATGAAAGGCATGCTAATGAGTGTTGCTAAGATAGTATTCTTGTACATGAAAAAAGATAGTTTAAGTTCATTACAAGTTGATTTGTGTTTTGCCACACTGACTTGCTCTGTTTTAAGTAAAGTTATGACATTTACAATAGGGGTAACAATATATAATAAGTATGGATTAGGTGATGAGGTGTGTTCAGAATTCTATGCCCTTGACAACCCAAAATCTTACCTAATAAAAAATATATTTCAGTTTAGCAGCTGCAATTCTTCAAAGTCTATTCTGACTGAGACATCAAATATTTAATTTCTTTTAATAGAAGCTCCCATGAATGCTGAAAGAATTTAGTAATAATATAGCCATAAATATAGTTTTCCTGCCCTTATTCACAGTGGATTATTAAATAATATATACCATTAATTGTCACATTGAAATTTCTTATTGAGATTCATGACCTGCTGGACTTAAATTCCAAATATGTATATATATATATATATATAGTATAGGTATAAAATTTTGTATTCTTCCTTTGTTTTTAAGCTTTGTATACTTACAGTCATGCAACAGGTTTTCCTTTGTATTATGAGTATATTTATCTATTTGCTATTTAGTAATCTTGTCAGCATGTGTGATCATTTGACATACAATATTTAAACTTGAATTGCACAAGTGCCTACATTTTCTGGAAATAAGATGCAGGGTCAAAGTACTTCAACACAAGATATGTCCTCATTTATCTGAAGTGAGTCCTAAGTGCACAAGTGTGATTTTAACAAATTAGCCATACTGTCCTGAGAAATTAAACCCTACTTTTAAGGAATCAATCATTTAGTTCACCCAGAGTGAAAGAAGTATTGTGACTTTGTTAACAGGCACAGAAAATCACCTGTTACCTTGTCTAAAACTTCTGGAGGTAAATGTAATATTCATTAAATAGATTACATCACAGTTACAATGAGAGCTTATACTTTCAGGTATCTGATTTTCTTTCAGACACTACTAATTCAGCAGCTTTGCTTTCTGTGATTTGTTTTAAATTATTTTTGGCTAAAAGAATTCAGGTTTCATCCGAGGATATCAGTTTGGTGCAGTGGTAAAGAGAATGATAGAGTCAGGTGACTTTTCTACTGGTAAGATTCCACAAGCTTCAATGAAGCTATGCTTGTTTACATGCATTGAAAATTTGGCTCAGTGCCTGGATATGTGATAGAAGTTATCTACCTGCTCCTACTTTTTCAGATAGAAACATCCTGTGTGTATCTTGGCTTTCTTCTTTCATTCCATTTCAGTCAAAGGGGGCCTTCAGATAAGGAAAGTCTAGCAGACATGAGTAGTAGAAAGCATTAAACCGATAGGACTTTAGCAGGAAGCTGCCTAGCAAAGAGGACATGGATATTTTTTCATAGTGGCATAAGGATTGCATAATGGCAAAACTGGCTCTTCTATTTTGGAAGGTGTGCTGGCAGTAACTGTTTAATTTGCTTCACTGTTATAAGCTTATTTTTATGTCATTTCATGGAAAAAACCAAAACCTTTTTATCCTGGAAATATATCTTTCCCTAGCCACAGTGCCACATTTTGGTGGCAGGGAGCACTCTCTAGATGGTTGCTCTTCCTAAAAGGTTGTTTTGTCTACGCCCTAGGAGTGTCTTTTCTGTGTGCTCCCAAGTTTTCAGGATTTTTCCAGCATTTTCATTTTGGAATTGCTATTGCAAATTGAACAAGGATATCTTTCTTCACATTGTGCCCCTGGTTTCAATTTCACTTTTTACATTTTTTTAAAAAGGGTTACAGTACCTCTCTCGGGGTAGTAACACTCTTCACTTGCAACTAGCATGGAGTTGAGAGGAGTGTGCTAACTCCTGCCACATGTCAGAGAACATATATTGCTAAATTCCATTTCAATGCAATTTATTTTGGAATTATGCATTTGAAGAACTTCTTGAACTGCTCATTTATAGAAATGCTGCAGGGTGTAAATCATCACTAACTTTCCAGAATTTATTTCCAGTGAAGCAACACTTAAAAATTTTAAGTAGTATTTTCAGATGCAAAAAAGGTATCTCAGTAAGCCACTTTCATGCCTTAAGGCTTTAAAAGTCAACTCTTACTTTAAATTATTCCGATCTAATGGGAGTTCTTATTTTCTGCCATGTAATCTCAGTATTTTTCTTCTGAGCCTAAATATAATTATCTGTTATGTTATATCAACTTCAGTGGATTTCACAATAGGGAATTTGGGTGCAGGTGCTCAAAGCAAATGTAAAAACCAGAAATATGATGTCACCATACATACATGTTAGAGCTACAATTCAGAGCACTATTTTACCGCTAATGTCTGTGGACATCAATTCTGATAGATAGGTAGTTCACATTTTGCAAAAAGATTACTGTGTCCTTTTATTATTTATTTCAAATCCAGAGATAATATTGATGAAAATTAATTTCACTGCTGTGAGAAACATTTCTTCACAAGAAGTGATATGTTTTAAGGATTTAAGTTTGACATCAAATATCACTACAAAATACGTCTTTCTTTTTAACTCAGATCTTATGACAGGTTAGCTGTAACTCATCTCTGTTACATGCCATAAAATATATTCCTGTTTGAAAACAATGACAGTTGTTGCACAGGGGTGTGTGTGTGTGTTGTGATCAAAAGGGAAGATTGTACAACTGGCAAGAGAAAATTGAAAAGGATCACAATGCGTTTGGATTAATTGTCCCAAATCATCAATAAATGCTATTCTTTTATGCGACAAAATTCAGAGAGAGGGCTCTTGATTTCAAGCAGGTGAAACCTGCATTTCAGGTGGGGAGCTCTTTACAAGGATGGCATATCTGGTATCCATAAGAGTAAAGGAAAACTCACAGTCGTCTTGGATAATATCAGGGTAACTCTCTTATTGGATCTACCTTCAGTAATTTGGCCTCGAGGATCACAGCTCTGATTAGATGGCATAGGAAATGGAAAACTTCACAACCCCCTTGCATGCATTTTTATATCAGAAATCAGTCCTTATGAAGTGCTAAAACTCCACCCATATTCATCATACACACCCAAAGTGCTAAGGTGTGCTGCTAGAGTCATCATAAAGGTTGGGATTTCCATGGGAAGCTCTGAGTCAAATTCACATCATCCAAGACACCTGCAGCAAAGCTTTGCTGGGAGGCAGAAGATGGTCTCCCAGCTGATGGAGGAGCCCATGCACTCATGTGCTTCCTGCTTATACCCTGCTACCGGCTCCAGGGTGTGACATGTGCATGAGTGCCAACACTGCTTGAGCATTCTACCTGGGTTTTAGAAAGAAAACAGAACCCTGATGAGAGCTGCCTGCTGGTGGGAGGGAGCAGGGTCAGGCTCTATTTGGAGCTCTGACATGGGTGGATGCCACAGCCATGGAGAGGGTACAAGAATTTGGGCCACGCTCCTGCAATTAATATTTCCAGCTCCAAGTGGCTCCTGCTCTACATGTGCTTTCTTGGATGGCCCTTCTGAGAGATCTAACTCTGCATGTGCTCAATGAAGGGAGGCTTAGCACCCAGCTCTGGGTTTTGAATTTCACAGAAGGAGCCAGATGCTAAGAGGCTAGGTATTTGATGCCTGATCTGCGGGGGTTAACTCTCTTATTGGATCTACCTACAATAATTTGACCTCGAGGATCAGAGCTCCAATTAGATGGCGTAGGAAATGGAAAACTGCACAACCCCCTTGCATGCATTTTTAGTTACATATATAGGTCCATAGGAATTCTTTGTGCAGGCATGTGTGGGGTATTCCTATGATAAGTCCTCAGCAAGCTGTATACATCAAGCTAAAGGTTTTGGTTTGGAATGCCACAGCAAATTTAATGGTATGCTGCAAACTTCTCTTCACGGCTGGAAATATTTTCTTCATTTGTCCCTAATTCTGAACAGACTAAGAACTATGTTGCATAGTGGGGAAGTAAATGCTGCTTAAATTAGCTTCCTTTTTAAACTTCACTAATGAGTTTTGCTTTGTGATTATCTGCTCTTTTATGTTCTGAAAATGAAATTAATGAGACTTTTTCCCAAGAGCTGAGGATTGGGCTGACAGAATGTGACTTTAATAGGGGGAAAAGAACAGCAAAATCTTCACATCACCACGTGATTTTCTGCTCATCCACCCACACCTGGAGGCAACTATAGAAATGAGAGTCTGTCAAATTGCTCCTCATTTTTGCATTTGGCAGAGTGCTGTTTCCTCTCTGCTACTGGGGCTGCTTGTTCTGGTTTTTCTGTAAGCCCCCTCCCAAAGTGAAGAGAGGTTGTAGCCTGAGGCCTTTTCCAAGGTTGATAGGAAAGAGAAATAAAATTTCTTCTCCACTTCTGGGAGGAAGAGAGGTGTGGGTTTTGCTGTGGGAAACTCACATGCACATGAAGAATGATCATGAAGTCCCATTCCCACTAGGAAAGCATGCAGCCATGTGGTGGCTTTTTAGCGCTCTTAGTAGAGGTGTTAGAAAAATATCCCACTGATACTTCCCCATATAGGAACACCCCAGCCTCTCACTGGAGGCTGATGCTTGGTGAGAGGACAGTGCCTGCGTGCTCTCTGGGGCCTGCAGCCAGCCTGTTTAGGTCACACGAGGCCACTTAGTGACCTCCCATCCAGGGCACCAAGGAATGCACAGCTTGCACCACAGTGTCCTTGAAACAGGAGGCACACACAGAGTGGGCAGGGCTGCACCGGCCCTCCCGTCACCATCACCACTCTGAGCTGTGCAAACCACCCCCCTGACACATGTGCTGGGCGGGGATGTGTGGTCCCGACAAGTGTGCTGGGCTCCATGCCAGGCACAGAGCAAGGCATGGGCTGATCCGGGCTACTGCACATCAAAAGAAGTAAGGTTGTCCTGCGGAGGGACACTATGGAACACTTGAGGATCCCCTGGTATCAATGCAGACTAGGGGATGAATGTCTCAAAAGCAGCCCCGAGGAGATGAATCTGGGGCTACTGGTGGATGAGAGGCTGGATATGAACTTGCTGGCTAGAAAGCCAAATGTGTCCTGGGCTGCACCCAGAGTGGCTTTGAGGGAGATGATTCTCCCATTCTGCTCTGCCCTTCTGAGACTCCACCTGGAGCAAGGCACTGAGGTCTGGTGTACCTAACATAAGAAGGACGTGGTGCTGTTGCAGTGAGTCCAGAGTCTACAAAGATAATCAGGGGGCTGGAGCACCTCTCCTCTGAGGACAGGCTGAGAGCATTGAGGTTGTTTTGCCTGGAGAAGAGAAGATTCTGGGGAGACCGGATAGCTCTTTCTAGTACTTGAAGGGGGCTGATAAGAAAGACAAGGACAAATTTTTAAGCTGGGCCTGTGGTGTTAGGATAAGAGGTAAGGGCTTTAAACTGATGGATTGTCAATTTATATTAGCTATTCATTAGAAGTTTTTTACAATGAGAGTGGTAAAACATAACACAGCTTGCCCACATATACAGTGGATATCCTATCCCTGGAAATGTCCTTTCTCCCTTGTGGTGTTGATAAGGGTGCACCCTGCTTGAGTGCCTCATGCTCAATGCAAAATCTGCTGCTCAGGTCAGATTAGGCAGTTCTGATGGCACTCTTGGACAATTTTTCCTAGGCTTTTGGGTGGGTCCAGAGGTGAAAGAGGAAATCTGAGTTCTCAGGAGTGCTTGATAGACAGATAGGATCTTCACTTTTTCAACGGGGAACACAGAGATTTTCTGACTAAGAGATTTGACTTGACAAATATAGAGGTTGCCATTATTATTTCTACTTAAAACTTAGACATGGTGTCAATTTGCAGCTTGTATTTTTCAAGGCAAAAATGACAAATGACTGAAGTGATTCACAAGTTTAGCTTAATGTAAAGCAGCATTTAATTAAATATTTGAAATGTACTATGATTAAGGTCTTCTGGAAACAACTTTAAGGCTTGTAGATGTGATAAAATGGATGGTATGGGAGTCTCAGTTTGCAACCTTCCAACCCCAAACAAAAGAGGAGTATGAGAGGCTATGTCAGACTGCAGGGCAATGAACTGTCTGATTTGTTTTGTTAGCCAGGTCACCTAGGTCTCATTAGCTGAACTCTAGGGCTATAAAAAGCCTGGATATCTCTTTGAGACGAAGACATAAATCTGTGAGACAGTAATCCAGCTAGGGCATGTCATACTAAAATGTTACAGCATTACAATATACTCATCATTATTTTCCACTCCTCTTTTTCTGTTTCCTAATATTATCTTTGGTTGGGTGAGTGCTATTTGTGAAGTTCAGCACAATTATTTTCAGATTATAGCTGTACTGGACAATGCAACAGGTACTCAGAGTCGCTTGGTCTACTGTGGTTTCTAATAAGCTATATATAACTGCACCAGAATAGGATTTGTAACCCAGGCCTAATTATTTGGAATTGGTTTTGCACCATCAGGTTCTGCTTTGCACAGAACATACATACATGGCCAGTAGGCTTTTTTTGATACTATTTTCACTACATTTAACTCCTTCCTTCCTTTTGTATTTTGTTGCTTTTAACACCAGTGACAGGACTCAAGGGAATGGTATGAAGGTGAGTCTAGGCAGGTTTAGAGTGGATATCAGAAAAGGTTCTTCACCCAGAGGGTGTTTGGGCACTGGAACAGTCTCCCCACAGAAATAATCACAGCTCTGACAGAGTTTAAGAAACATTTGAACAACACTCTCAGGCACATAGTGTGATTGTTGGAGTGTCCTGGTGAGGATCAGGCATTGAAATCTATGATCCTGATCAGGGCTTTTCAATTCAGTGTATTTCAGCATATTCTATGGTACTGTGAGTCTATTATATTAATACAAATCCTTTAGTATCCTCAGACACAGGAGGACATGAATGCAGAATGGACAAAAGGAACTGGTTGTATCATTGAGTTTTGACTTCCACAGGGCTGGGGAACCACATCTGATACGGTTAGTCCAGAAGATTTTTTAGTCCATGTATCTCTCTCTATCAGAGACCACAAGGCACACACCCTGTACTGAATTTAGATCTTGCAACAGTACAAAATCAATACCACATTCAAATGCCTTGGTCTATATTACTTTTTGATGTGACTTATCCCCAGTTTTTGAGAGACTAAAGGGAAAAGAATAAATATGTCAAATTTTATTTAAAAAGTGGAAACTAGTACTTTCCTGACCATTTCAGGCAGCTAGAAGAAGCCTCAAATGAATGTCATGATATAAATGTACAGTATTACACAAATATGATCAAGGAATTGAATTATTTCTCTTCTTTCTGTTCTCCTCACAGTCAGCATACCAACAAAATAACCACATAAGGATTCACAACTGAAGCTTATAATTATTTTGCTGTTTTTCAAAATGAGTATCTAGCTAGCTAGCTAGCTATCTTTCCTCTTTTTTTTTTTTTTAATCTCTTCTAGAGCAATGATTTTAGCAGTTGTAGGGCAGATGATAAGAAGTAAAGAAGAGAAAGGGTTTTGATTTTGTTTTCAGCCATTTGGGGAGCATGTCACAGAAGTTACTTGACTATTACTGATTTTTTTTTTTAACTGGGTAACTAATTATTTTTAGGTTTCACAAGATGGATACTGTCATGTAGAGTCTGAAATCTTTATGTGACATCTAAGAGATTATTTTTTACACATGGTCTTATTCACATCCTAAGCAGCAATGGAATGTTTTCCATTAGAAACCAAATCTTCTGATTAGTTTAGAGTTTATGGTACAACTCATAATACGATTATTGAGTTTCCATTTAGATTTATTTCCTGAAGTTGGATAATGATAACTATCTAAACCTTGCTTCAGTAGGTTGAAGTGCATCGTAGAAACAGTTGCATAAACTGTTTTGCTAATCTTTTTTCTTGAACTGCAATTTCCCTTGCTTCTTTTACTTTTAAAAGATAAAGGATTTACAAGTTGGAAAACATGGTTCTCACAAGTTTGTGGAAACTCAACCTGACCAATAAACACATTTGCTTGCATCATATTCAGTGATTATTGTGATGCTAAGGAATGCTTTAAATCCTGTTGCCAACATAAAATCATAGGAATTATACTTATTTGCAGCAGATTTATTGTTGGCCTATTGTGTAAAGATGAAATCTTAGCATAAAAGCCTCAGTAATGACACTGCTCCAGAAATAATGCAAAAAAGGAAATAATCTCTTTAACTTCAGTGAGGTTTCAATTAGGATCTGTATCCATTCCAGTCTTTAGAAACAAACATAAAACCATCAATAACAACCTCTGGACTACTGATCCATGGCAGTAGATGAGATTTTTTGGTGAAAAAGTCAGGACATAACTTGGTTGCAACAGTTTCAATATATTTCTAGAGAAGATGTATATAATAAAGCAATAAACTAATTTACAAAGTTTTTTTTTTTTAATATTAACAGCTCTGGTTGTCAGAAGATGTGCAGAATTTTGGATTGGATCCAGGATACATGACAGCTAAAAGCTGCTTGTGTTGCAGAACATGATCTGCACTGTAATTTTGATATATTAATTCTGAGGCCTAATTCCAGATGATTTTGAAGTAGGAGGGAAGGATTTTGAATTTATCTTTGAAATGATACCGGTAAAAGAAGATGACAGGGCACTAAAAATGAAAATTTCTGTTTTCCTGATAGTCAGAAATTGATTAATGCTTTGAAATAAAATTTTAGATTAAAATGGAAATCAGGATTCTGCACTCTACCTCTCTGAGCAGCTCCCTTCATTACAGGGATAAAACCACCACATAAGACCACAGAATCAGAACTAAGGGTTAACTTAAAGTGGGGACAGCCTCAGAGCATCAGTCTCTTGATTACAAAAAAATCTAATTTATACAAAGAAGAGACATAGCAGAGCTGAGTCTTATTTGTAGCAATCATGATGACCCAGTCAGTAAATGCCCACATTTTCTCCTTTCTCAATGTTTGCAAATTGATTTTTTCTCAGTACAGCAGCAGCTGGTTCTGGATAACATCAGGTATATGCAAGAACTTTATACATCTCTGTTCTGCAGATATCTGCAACTACTGCAGTGACACCTAGGACCCAGCTCTGAGCTGGAAGCAGAAAGACCATAATTATAGCACTGGGTTAATGTGAACCCACTCTAGTATGTTAGTCTGATGCTGCTGAAAGTCAGGGCTGGTTAGCTGTGGAGCAGCAGCACCCTGGGGTGCTTGGACTGAGCTAGCATAACTGGTGCTACATTTCACTTTAGGCTATACCAATGTGGATCCATGGCAGATCTATATTTCACTGCTGAGGATGGAGATTCCTAAAATCCATGAAGCCGTGGTGTGAGGATCCTACCCCTTAGAGCCTCTCAAAATCTCTTTAACCTTAAAAAATAAAAAAGGACACAGCTAGATTATTTGAAAGTAGAAGAAAGCTTTGTTTCATTGAGATTCTTTTTCCCTTAAACTGTGGATGATTGAATTTGTTTGATAAGGATGATTGATAAGGAAATTTTCTCTTCAATATTCTTTCTAATCTAACACATAATACCTTTCCACTTTGGGAAAAAGAACACACAGTATGGTCCTGTGGCGGGACCTGATGCTTCTGTCTGATACTGTCATTAAAACCTGATTCTGTTTCTGAAAGCAGAGAAAGATAAGCAGATGAAGGAGGCAGAAACGAGCATAGAAACAGCAAACATGGTCTCTTGAGTTTCTGACTCTCAGAGAAACAGTCACTACAGAACTTGGCAAATTCATTAGTTCACTCAACACAGCTTTTATTTTCCTCTGAAGATACTGGATGAGGCCATCTAAATTGTGAAGACACAACTCTGGGCTATCTAAATTAGACTTCTCCAAAGCAAATGACTAAAAAATGAGATATAGCAAAGGGTGTGAATCATAGCAAGGTGCGAAGGAGGGGCTAGTGAAGAGTGGGGTAGGCAGGGGAAGTGTAACAACAGGAAAGAAAATGTCATACCTAAGTTAAGGTCTAGGGTTTTTCTGTCACTAAAAGCTGCAATGCCCAGAGGTCCCTCTTCCTGCCATTTGAAGATTAAGGAAGTTATGGGTTCTGACAGTTCCAGTTATTCTTTGATCCCAAAGACTTTTTTTCTGGAAGGTTTCTAAAGAGATATGGTTTGAATAGTCAGTAATTTCATTCATTGTTAATTACTTCCAGTGCTTCCTTTTGGGCTTATTTATTTCTAGACCAATTCTCACATTTTTTTCCTAGCACATTTTTGATGCAGCTCTTTGGTAGCATTTTCAGGCCATTATATTAGATTAATTCAGTATTTCTCACTCTTACTGAACTTTACAAACAGAGTCCTGTAATTTAGTTAGGTTCTTACGGGTTATGACTGAAGTTCACATGTAATCACCCAGCACTGCTGGTTTTCAAAAACAAGGAGATTACTTGTGAGAATTATTTTGTATCCTGAGTCTCTCTTGTCTCTAATGACCAATGTTATGCCTGACATCTTCTTGGACAAAACAAGATTTTTGGTGCTTTCTTTATTTGAAGATGTGAGCAGCATATTGCCTAAACTTTAGTAGCATATGCCTGTCTTGGCTGAAAACACAAAAACCTTGATGAGGATGTGTTGCTTGTTAGTGACCTTGTTTTCTACCATGGTGAACCTCAAGCATACCCATCTAATTTGATGTACAGACTCCGTTCAGCTGTAGTGTCTTTGTTCATCACATCTCTTGTTCAATAGCCATATCCACCTCATTCCAGAGTGAACAGTTTTGTTCAAATTGCAGGTCATACCAGCATTGTTAAAGGTTATTTGTCAAAAGTTTTAATCTGTCTCCTAGAGCTTTGGACTTTGATCCTAGTGACGGTCTGGTTTGTGTTACTAACCCAGCTTGTTTTCCTTTCTCCTCTTGATTTGTCTATATGAGTATTTTGTCCTTCAGTTTTACATCACCCCCAAACTCTTCAGTGAGTTGGCCTTCATTCCACACTTTGTTTCAGCAGACATCTTTCATGTTTTGTTTTTATCTGCTATTACTCCTTCCACTTTTTGAGCTTTGTTTCATAGTTAGCTTTCTCTGCCAGAAATAAATGAAAATTGATGAACACAACAAGTGCTTTAGAAGAGTCTGGACTCCAAAGCCTCTCTTTTGCTGGACCTCTCTGCTGGCAGATACAGAATGAAAACTTATAAATGCTTTACAAAATTTCTTATTTTGAGAAGGCTTTAAATTTGTGATTATCATAATGAGAGGAGAGAGAAGCAGGAGGTGTGTTTAATTCAGGAGTGCTCAGTTATCTATCAGTGATTGCCAGAAATCTGCTTTATTCTGTGTTCTGTGTCTGTACTTAAGGATAAACAAGAGTTCCTCTGTGTGTGTTCCAGGCTGGACTGCAATGTAGAGATACGGAGGTAGCTTTGCATGTGTTAGCTCAGGTACTGAAAGACACTAAGTTTTGGGTTAATTAACCCACTTCCTGTTGATTTGTACAGAATAAAAAAAACTCATATATTTTTTTCTCACTCACTGGTGTCCTTAAATACTACAGTTATAGAGAGAACAGGGAAATCTTAACAGAGGAGAATAAGACAATGAAGAGAAGATAATGTGGGTTTGTTACAAATTACTCACAACCTGTTCAATTATGTGTTTGGTGGTTATCTTATTCTTGTGTGAAGTTTTCTTCTGAAAAGCTCAGGTATGTGGTAGGAGCTATAGCTGCCATAGTGAGACTCTAGTCTGTTCTGACTAAAGTTAGTTTAGACAAATATAACCACTAATCACTATTTATTCATTGCCAGGATATGCTGATGTATGAGGACTCTGTACTCATGTTTCTCAGATTTAAATGTTTCTCAGAATCTTCATTATTACCTTTTCAAAAAAAATAGTCTGAAGAGAGTAATGAATTCAATAGAACACAGGTCAAAAATACCGTATCAAAGACAACAGTATATGTAGACTGAAGTCAATCAAGTGAAGTTTTAAATGCAAACAATAGCATGCTTCAGATAAGAAAAAATAAATATAGAATGAGGGAAATCTTTTGGGATATATATTTAACCCATAGAAAAGTATCTGGGGTTTATAGCGGATGGTGATTTGAATAGGTAAACAGTGCAGTCCTAATGAAAAAAATAGCTACTCTTGTACTTCATTGAACTACCAAGAGTATTACATGTGAGGCAAGTGTTCCTAGCCTGCTGTAGTCAACATATGATTTATAATCCTGTGTTCAATTCTGGGCAACATGTATTAAAAGAGCCCCTGACAAACTGGAGAGAGATCAAAAGAGAACAGCTAATGTTTTGGAAATGAAGACCTGTGTGGAAAAGAAGCGAGAATATGTAATGCAGAGATGACTGATGGGAGCATGGGACCTGACTATCTCAAAACAGTCTTACAAGTAGAAGCAGAATAATTGTTTGTGTTAATCCACGAGGATGGTAGAAGTAATTATTGATGGAGCAGGAACGAAAATATAAATTGAGCAGGGAGAGCTTGTCAGAGGAATAGAACAAAAAAGACAGCTGCCAAGGGAGGGTATGAAACTGCTGTTGTGGGATGCATTTCCAGCCACAGTAACTGTCCATCCATCAAGGACAGCTTCTGGATTAAAACTATTCCTCCAAAGATGCAGGTGGCTGTGTTATACAGTTCCCAATTCCTTCCAGATCCTAAAACTGACTTGGCTTTCCCCTTTTTGTCTGTCATCCTCCATCCTTACCTCTCCTTTCAGCCTCAGCCATGGCTCCAGCTGTTTTGTATCAGTGAAACACCTGATTTTTTTGAGTGAATTAGCTCAAGGAGCGACATTAGCAGAGGTCCTGGAACTAGCCCTTAATTAAACTTGGGTACATGTATCTGCTTAGAGATGTTGAGAGGCACTTGTAGAATCTATTAAGTGCCTTAGGCAGTATATGATGAAACTTTGCAGTCAGAAGAATATGGCTGGCACCATGCAGTACATTTTGGCTACGAGCCTCACAGCCAGTCTAATTAGTATCAGGCCCATGATATGCTGAGGATATGTCTCGTTTGAGGGTCCAAGGTTTCTGCACAGCTTCGCTCCATTCTGTGAATGCATGCTAGCACATTTGGCTCTAACTTTGAGCTCTCTGCCTCACTCTCTATGGTACCATGTGAACATAATCCCCATTTTCCTGAATTGACTGAGAATTAAGTGCCTAACTGTGTGCAGAGTCTCTCTGTGCTTAAGCTGTTCTCCCATCTGTTACAGCCTGGTCTTGAAGGAACAGGGCTCCCTCCCACTGGTTCATAACAAGTTTTTGCACCACACAATAGGGCTTGCTGATATGTAGTTATCTAAGTCTGCAGAGAAGCTCTATTATACTATTTACGAAATATAGCCCAAAAAGTAAAAGCCGCAGGCTCAGGAAATGGATATCTGGAGGACTGTACTCAGTATGGAACTTGTCCTTTTGAAAATACCTAAAATACTGATAGATTAATCCTTGCATCAGTTCAGTCAACCAGGGAAGAATTTTATCCCAAGTCTCCCAAGTGGAGACAGTGTGATGAAATGTTTTAAGGAATTGCCAGCTCTTCAGACAGTATTTTGGCTCCCACACCTTGCATTTTTCCGGCAAACATTCTGAACACTATCATAAAAGGAAAATATGTAATAGGAAAAAAACCTGGGGGACAAATTATCATCTGATGCAAATCAGCACTGTGAAGGAGCAATACTGGTGTTCCCTGTTCAGTATCACGCTCTTCCTTGGCCAGTATCCTACAGAAATATGTTGTTTTTCCCTTTTATGAGACTTAAAACTTTTCTGTATCAGCATACCTTAGCCCTACGTTTCTGACTTTTATCTAATTTTAATAGAACTGTAAAAATGTTTTTTTTTTTCAGATATATCTTGACCATCAGGAGCAGAGTGCAGGAAACACAAGGAAATCTCAAGGTATCTGAAATAGTCAGTTTGATGATTTTAAGATAAAAGAGCACGAACAATAACAAAAGTTGAAGATATTTTATGAGCATTTCTCACTGACATTACAACTTCAAAGCATTTTGTGGTATTTTATTATTTAAATTTCCAGGTCAGTGGTCAGGAAGGATGAATTATATTATGTATGCAATATCAAAAAAGGAAAGGAAGGAATTATAATAAAACATTGAAAGTCGTTCATGTGAATGTGCAGACGCATTTAAATTTACCCAAGTTTTGAGTGTTTTTTGGCCTACTTAGACTATTTGTCAATGCCAGCACTGGTGTAGTCTAAACATCATAAATTGTCTTCTCTTCAGCTGCATTAAAGTCACTTGACTACAGCTTTAACCTATGTTTTTTGCTGCCAGTAATACTTTAGTTTCCTTTGCTGGGTTTCATGTATGCATTCAGAGATATGTTCTTTTGCCAAACAATTATTCTAAGTGTGTGGATTTCCTAAGGGTAAGTCAGACTTTATATTTGCCTCCCTTTTTCCACAGACAGTATGGCAAATGCATATAATTACTGGTATTACTGCTACCTTTTATTTTTCTTGATTGCCGGGTTATCATCAGAGACAACATACAGAACAGGAGGAACTTTTGGCTAAAGTCATGGCTGTTCTTTGCTCAGGAAAAATGTAAAGGACAGTAAGGTGTCCAGGAGAAATGGTCATCCTGCACTAGGCTGTAAATTTATACTTGCCTGTGTAAATTGAGGCTCTCCTTACTGTTCCCAGAATCTGGCACATGTGGACTGCTGTGAGTCTTTGCAGATGGCTTTTGTCACTGGGTGAGCTCCACACATCTAGCAGCTCTGTTTGCCCTGGGAAGAAATGTGTTTTTGGGCACTTTTTTTTATTTCAACAGCGTCGGCTTCTGCAGGAGCAGTAACAACATGAGATCTGCTCTCATCACGTCCCTTTTGCTCTGTGACGTGCAGACTTGTGCTGTAACCCGGCTAATCATGAGGTGGAGTGCCAGATACTTGTCTTTTCCTACTGCCGTGGAAATGCTGCTCAGCCCAGTTGTGCAACATGAGGCATGGTCTGCTCATAAATTTGAGTTTTGATTTAATCCTGTGTTGCTCCTGTTTCTTGATGTCCCTTGCCAGCTTGATATTTCCTGGTAAAGCTTTTGAATCAGCATTTGACCTCAACACTCTTGGTGGGTTCCTGTGTGAAGTGTAAAGCAGCAGGTTGCTGTAGCTGATAGCTGTAGTGTTGAAGATCTGCAATTGCTAGAATGGCTTTATTGTGGCTGTGAGAACATAAGTGATAATTTGGACAGTTTCACACCTCCAAAGATGATCTGTTCACAAAGCCTGAGTTTGTAGTAGGCCACAGGGGTATTTTACCTTTTCCATGCCCTAAATCCTGAGCTGTGTTGATTTGTACTTCAGGCCCAGGAAGCTCAGTGTGACTTTGTGGTTACCTGTTTGGGAGATATACTGCTGTTTTCTGATACATGAAGCTGAGACAGATGCCTGAAACTCTGGATTTTAAGGATCTTTCTTAGAACAGCTTTATTTGTTTCAAGCCATTGTATTAGATGCGTGGGAAAAATCCTATTGTACACACTGACACAGGCATCACATTTGTAGCTGGCTTAAACCAAGCAGTTTTAGCCGCAACTGTATAAAAAAGTTATCCATGCAAAAATGAAATGCGAAGAATAACTGTATGCAGGGTTTTATTTTACATTGTAGTCACTGTCTGGTGAAACTGATCTGTGCTTCCCAAGAAAGATTTTATTCATTTTCTGGTTGCATTTTTGACAGCATCCCAGTTCAGCTTGGAGATTTTTGTGCTGATGGTAATTAGTTTCAGCTCATACTTACTGGCAGGCATTGCTCCAAATCAGTGAAAGTAAACAGAAGTGTAACAGCATTTTTAAAAGGATGCAGTATTTTTACTTTCAGAAGGCCATAAACCAAAACACAAACACAAAAATACATCAAGGCATCAAATAAGTAAATTAAATATGGTAAAGACAATAGGAATCATATTGCAGTTTTCAGTCTCAACTAGCTCACTGCTAAGGATTATGTCTTTTCAGGGTAAAAAAATCCTGCCATAATAGGGACTGTGGCTGACAGCTTAAAGCATTTGCAGTGAAAACTGAGAGAAGTTCTGGATGTTAATAGAAGCTTTTACTGATAACGGTTTGAAGTTCATGAGCTCTAGAAGTTTGTTATTTCTGGTGTAAGGTTATAAAGAACATGATATGGTATTCATTAAACTATGAAGCCAAAAATAACATCTGTCTGTCATGAATAAAGGATAAGGTCTCATTTTAGATCTCTTAATATTTGAAAACAGTATTTTTGCTAGAAAATTAGTTTTTGTACCCTTCCAAATAAGCAACAACATTAAATATCATAGTAATATGACCACACAATTTTAGCACAATATGCTAAAAATATACAAAAGATGGTTGAACTTGGTTATAACTTTTCACACTTTAGGCATGATTCTCACTGCCCACGCCAGCCTTTATTAATTTTCTTCAGTGGGTCAGATGGGTATTTACCACGTTACTTGAGAGGGAACTGGATGTTTTAGTCACTGATCTCTTTTTTGTGCTATGGAACAGGGTTGATCCATGGGGACAACAGGTTCAGGCTGCCTCTGTAACAACCTGAGTCTGTGCAGAACTGGATGCCTCTTGGGAGATTCTCAACAGCTTTAGGAACCTATTGTGTAGTGCCTGGTAGCTCTCCACCATCACTGGTATTTGTTAATCAAACTAATGAATTTCAGTTTTCTGGAAGTTACTTATGAATTTGTTTAGAATTCAACAATTTTTTAGTATAGAAAAATAAGCATTTTAGAAAAAAAGATTGAAAAGCTGCAGTCTGGTATCTTTAGGGGAAAAAAAATCAGCAGTCAGGTGTATTTCTTTCCGTAATGTGCATGGATTTACTGAAACCTGCTCTGAGGTAACTTTCCCTGCTCTTGGAAATGGAATGCATCACATGAAAGACATTTTTGCTTGTTTTGCTGGATAAAAGCAGAAGGTTTTTCTCAGGGTGTTGGGGGTTTTGGTTTACTCATCTCTCCTGAGTCAGTTATTCAGTCTGATCTATTCACTGTCACAATTGTCATAGGCCCTGCTGCTGCATTCTAGGAAAGGCACATGCATACATCTGCACTGAAACCCTATTGCAGTAACATGCTGCAGGGATGCGTGCATGCTGTTCTTGCAGAAGCAAGCATCATGTCATTGTGTTTTCATAGCTAAGGTTATCTTTCTCTAAGGTGTTCCAGGTTAGTTTTTACAGGGTATCTGCAGCCATTTCCAGGGCCAGACTGAAGGCAAGTGAAAGTAAGTGACAGCAAGCTCTGTAAGGTCAATGTGTAACTGGAAATGCCCTCTGGAAAATGAGCGGTGGGTACCCTCAGATGGGCAGCTTGCAGGCAGTCATAGGCTGATTGTGGGTCTGTTTGGATACACTTTAGAGACCCTGCAGTATCCTCCTGTTCCCCAGCTGATCTTTAAAAGTGAGGCTAGAGGCTTTGACTGTGGCTTGTACAGTGCCTGGTCTGCTGAGTGCGTGTGAAACAATGTGCAATAAAATTGATGGATAACAAATGTCATATTGCATTATAAATATGAATTTTTCATGGTTCAGGGCAAAAATGCATAAATCAATAGTGAACATATTTTCTGTTTGGAACACCTGTTACAATTAATTCTGGATAATCAGTTACATTTCTTTAATGAAAAACAACATCAATATAGACATTACTTATTTTCAGCCTGATTTTAATTTTATATCGCACAAATCCTTTTGGTTTTGATTAAGGGCTTACAAGATCTATAACAGGTCCATAACTTAGGTCATAGATTTTGGCCAACGTAAGAAAAAAACAAGTGTTAAAGAACCGGTTATCTTGATTTGTTGGTCTGTTTTTTATTTCCTATTGTTTTTCCCCTATCAGAATTTAATTAGTGAAGGGTGGCTTGAATAAAATTGTTGCAAAATAATATTATGAGTGGATAGTAATTCTGTAATCTCAGTGTCCATTTGGTAATAAAATATTGTAATTTAATAATGCTGAACCAAAACGGAGCATTGAAGCCACATGCTAGAATTATTTAATCTTACACACTTAGCTTTGTTCAACACAAGTCTCAAATATGTCTGGAAGTTGTCAAAATTTTCTCATTTGTGTGCATCACTCAAAATAAGTTCAGAAATTTGCACTGGCAAAAAGTCTCTGTGGGCAACGTCAACCTGTTTGGGTTTGGGTTCATGTTCCCAGCTTTCAGTCATTGTCCCAAATGGCAGAATTCGCAGTCTTGATGCAGGCAGCTAGGGATGTCTGCCTAGCACTGGGAAAGGACAGGAATCCTTGCAAGGGATTGGCCAGAGAACCAAGCAAAGGATTGGCCAGAGAACCTGAGGATGTGGGAAAACTTCCATCCTACTCTGTCTGTCGAAGAGGCTTAGGCAGCTAATCCTGAAGGAAGGTGCCTCTGTTTCTTCTTAGCATTGACAACCATGAATCCTTTTCTGCAAGTACGTGGGAGGCCAGGACTTTCCCACAAAAAGTGAAGCTGGAATAGGAGGAGGGGAAGGAACGTGTGGTGCATTTTCACTTCTGGCCAACAGCTCAGTCAGCAGAGATCTGTCTGAAATAAAGAAGCACTACGTTCAAGCTCTTGCTCCAGTGATTATTTAATTATCTATGCAAAAATAGGTCATTAAATAGCTTTAGTCTGGTGGTCTTTCAGTTCAGCAAACCATCCCAAATTAGGTATTTACACAGTTTTCACTTGTTTTGTATCACAACCTCTTCAACGGGAGAGAGGACTTGAAAAGCTCAATAGCCTGGTAGCTAAAGCATTTTCTTGGAAGTCATCTTCAGATCTTTGCTCCAATTTGTGCCTTACATGGCCTTGAATTTTGCTCATTTAAATCCCTGTATTTCAGTTATGGAGTACTTAGGTCTAATGTAAAGCTTTAGGCTTCCAATAAAAAATAAGAAGGTGGTTCTGGCATGAAGTCTGCTATTTTGGGAATGGTGAACTGTGCTTACAGGAATCTTTCTTCCTTAAAATGAAGAGAGCACTTCATGAAATCTTAAACCATTGTTTAAGCCTGGGGCAGGAATTGAGCTGAACAGTACAGGTCATGATCTTTACAGCTTTGGGCCAGCAGCAAAAATGAATTTACCTAAGAGATATTTTGGGGAAAAAAATTAAGAGTAAGCATGCACAGGCCAGTACAGACATGCATCTCTCCTGCGCCCAGGCATGGTAGTTGATATGGCTAGTGCCCTAGTTGCAGCAACATGATTTGGTTTTGCGCCAAAAGGAGATACTTTCAGATGGTAAACAGAGGACTGAAGGCCTGAATTTTGCATTTAGGTACCCATCTCTAAGTCATTTGAGTGTGAACATGAATGTGTTGTAATGTTGTGTGTTCCATGGTTCTGACACATTTCTTAGAGGACATAAGAGTAGGGTTTGGTGTTCTTAAGCTTCAAGAGCTAGAATCCCTAGTCAGTCAGTAGGATTTTATTTTGTTACATGCTGCAGAAGCAGGAAATAATCTCTCTGTACCAAAGAAACCTAAAATTTAAATATACAATGAGAACAAAGAACAAGGTGGTAATTATGGTCCTAGAACACCAGTTACCCTAAGCCCTGTTATTATCAAACTTTTGGCAGAATATATAAAATATACAGTGAATTAAGGTAGGAAAAATGGGTTATTTGGCTGGTGCTTACAGTCTGTGTGAAATGTACTACTGAGGAAATCCCAAAGACATTAGAAATGTTACCAAAACTTGCTGGCTGACAATATGGGCAATTTGGAGATAGACACTGATGTGTTGATAGTGAAGGAGGTGGTACTTTAGGGATACTAAAAGACATTTTCAATATTCATTTCTTGTTCTTGTTCCATTTGCCTCAATACAAAACCATTAAAAACAAATAAAATCAGAAGTAGTTGTATAGTATCTGAAGTGACTGTACAATAGATATTAAGTAATTCTATGAGTACATAACTTTTGAGACTTAAGATAGGATGCTTTAAAGTCAGCATATGGTACAAGGAGTAAATAATGTAAAGTACATTACTTGCCTTGTTCCCAAAGGGAGTAGAAATCCCAGATCTGGAGGAAAGGGCCTGTGCTTCCCACCACTTTATTAATACTTTAAATCACAGTACTCTGTTCTAATCTATATCAGCTGTGCTCTGAACAGGCAAAGATTCTGTCCTTCTGATAAGGCTCATGGCTGTAACCTGCATTCTGACTTGCATGGAAAGAAGGAAGAAGCTGGTCTTACTGCATGTTTTAGGTTTCATTTCACCCTGACACCTGGAAATCTTTCCATGGAAATCAAAGAATAATTTCCTAGGAGAATGATGTGTTGAAAAGCACTGAGAAGAAAATGTCAGCACCAACTTCATATTTTCTTGGATTTCTCTGATTGTCACAGATTTAGCATTAGCCAGGATAGATTTTGCATTGACTATGACACGAAAATTACTTTTATTCTTGGTATCAAAGTGTGGAATTATACCATGTTCAGCTATGCTTATATTGTATGGTTTGGTTTTTATTTAAAATTTAATTTAATAAAGATGCGTCAGTTATACAGAGTTGAAGTTGCACAGAAGAAGGTTCCTGAAATACAGGATCCCACTTTCAATCTACCTCAAGATGGTTTTTTATATGTCTTTCAAAACTTGGACCGACAACAGTTTTTAAGAGAAAAATGTTTGAGTACAATGCAGTGTAATTTCTATTTAATTAAATGAAATTTGTATACATGTGCAATGTGGATTACAGATTCTTTAAATTTTACAGCATTAAAATCTGCTAAGATGCCAGAAGAAGTTAATTGTAGAAGAGATACATTCTTAGAAAACACACAGTACTGTGCTATAAAAGACAAACCCATTTGTTGTTCTTATCTAGCACAAATTAAATAAATTCAACAGGATGAAATCAGAGTATTTTGTGACAAGGTTGCCGCAAAAAGACACAAGACTAGGCTGCGAAAAGGAAACAGGAATTATAAAGCACTTACAATTACCATACGCTGCTTATACAGGCAACTGTGGGGTGACATGAAAATGCTTGTCAGGCATTAAAGAGGCTTCCCAACAACTTCATGAAGTTGCCTATTGCATTCATTTTACAGATGGATTAGAGTGAGAAAGCATGAAATTTAAATGTCATGGTCCCATGAGGAATCACTGGCAGAGCTGAGAACAGAATCTCTCCCCAGCAACTGCTTCTAAGTATTGACAAGAGCAACCATTTTAAAATAAAACCTTTGACCTAGGTTTACAAAATCATTACTTTTCAAATAAAGCCCCTCAAAAGACTTGAGATTAAATCCTCAATGTTTCTATAATTAAAAAAAGAATTTCTTTACATGTCCAGAAAAATGAAGAGAAGGTATTATTAGTTGTAAAAAAACAGGATTTCTAAGAAAGTATAAGAAGCTGGTTTTTTGAAGCCATTTCTAACCTTTATAGTAGAATCTCTGGTTTCACTGAAACAACCAGCTTTTTCCTGTAAACTTGGTTGTTGGTACATCTCAATTTATACAAAGGAAAACATGGGACATAGAAGGTCAGCCTACCCTTGGATTCAGAAAATACCAGCAAACCCCCAGATGTGATATGGTGCCAATGTAAACAGACTTACAGCAAATATCCTATCAGGCATGATCATAACAAGTTGTTCCCTGAGCAGAGGAATTGAGGGTACCTATGGATCCCTGATCTGTCATCCATACAATGCAGGCTGCCCTGCAGGACCCCTGTTTTCCTCTCCCTGCCACATCTGAATCTCTCCTTGTGTGCTTTGTACAACATTACTGTCATGCCCTCAGTTTTGTCCAGCTCCCCACTCCTTCCTCCTTTAATACCCACAGATCTGGCCCTTTACTTCTTTGAGCCCCACAACCCCTCAGATCCTCATCACAACCAAATGTCCTCAGGACCCTCTCGCATCTCCATTTTTACGGCCTGAGAGCCATGTCACTGATGGGTCAGGGACCTTGTGTGCTGCTTGAGGGGCTCGTGCCTGGTTAGTGGCCCAGCCCACCCTGCTCAGTAGGACTGAGTGGATAAGGAATGAGAGCACCTTGTCTTACCATCAGCAGAGGCAGCAGTGGCAAATCTCTCTTTATTTCCCTCTCTGAATGGCAGGTGCTGAACTCTCTGTTAAATTCAACTGAAATTGGCAAAGGGATTTGAGTACTGTTAGGTGGGATGAGGGAGATGCATAACTTCATGTTCATACAGATATAATGGCAACATAAACATAATTTCCCTATGGAAAAATGTATTACAAGCTGTGTTATTCAGACATCTATTTAATTAGTAGTATAAACTGCTTGAATAAAGACTAAAAATGATAACAATCAAAATCTACTGAACTTGTGGTAATGGTGGGATATGAAATAGAAATGGCAGGAGTAAATGCAACCATGCCAAAAAAATTGAATGCCCTTTATACAAAAATAGGAGAGAGGAGCCTTTCAGAGAAAATTTGAAGCCCTTTGTGATGCTGTGGGCAAAGAAACATAGGTATTCATTTGCTGTCCAATAAATTGATGTTTGTAATATAGCAGAAGTATGATGTACTTCTGTAGAAAACCCCCCTTTTCCTTCTCATAGTAGTTCCAGAATTCCAGGAGAAAACTCCCAATCACCTCAGCAGGCTTTGAAAAAGTATAGAAAACCTCCTCTTACCTTTCTTTGCACTGATGTTGCAATACTGATGTTGGTATTCCCAGAGATTTTGCTGCAATGACAAACTGGATGGAGAAGGACCTAATGCTAAAATGAAAACTATACCCCACTAGTGCTATTTTTAAAGGATGACTCTACTGCCATGGACTTTTTCCAATAAATTTTTGCCCATCTGCCCATAAACCAGTTTGCCCTGGCCATATTTCTACACTCTCCATGAAAGACTTTTCACATCCAGTTGAGTGTCATTAGCTGTCTTTACTACACCCAAAGTTCTGATGTTTTCTCACCTCCCACGCTTGGGACAGAAAAAGATCCCATCAAAAACGTTCAGAGGCTTTAATGCCTCCCCTGCTTCCTTCCTTTTTATGTTCTACAATTATACAGGCAATGAAGCACAGCTGTAACTAAAAAGTAGAATAACCCTACCACCACTGCATAGTGATTTGACTTCTGAGGAAAATACTTATTTCAGGACTGTGAGATTGCAATAGGCTCCAGTGAGTTTTTTGCGTATTTTTCTTTGGTTTCCCATTGGGAATATTTCAGTGTATGATCTTCATACAGCTCTGGCTTGCAGATTACAGCATAACTGCTGGAAAAAGATTTAAACCCCCAAAAAATGTTTAATCTATTGTGCCTGTATTGTAACAGAGTTTTATTTGATCTTGGCAGTTTGAACATCTTTGGGGAACAGCTGAAAATATCTTCCTAAACTCATTATTGCTAGTCTAAAAAAGCTCTCAAAAACTAAATTGCTCCAAGCCTCAGTTTAAGGCAGCTGTACATTTATTAGACAGAACATTGGATAGCAGAAGTACTGTGTCTTAGATAGCCAGACTGATAACATTTTATAGTATTCTGATGCAAGTGAGATTATCTGATGTCTGCTAACAAGGCAATGAAATTCATTTCTAATAATGCATACAGATAAATGTTACAGCCTTAGCAAAGCTGAGAAGCATTCTGAATTTTTTGTAATAGCACTAATGCATGCTGGTGGAAAGGGACAGATCTATGAGAAATACCAAGTGTGGGCCAAAGGAAGGCAGAGAGCCAATTGTGCCAATTCTCTCTCTGTCTAATAACAGAAAAAAATACTGATTGTGAACGTTATTATTAAAGAAATTAACCAATGAAGTTAAGCTTGTTATACACTAGAAGTGAACCAGATGATGTAGCTGTGGCGATTCCCATGTACCTGTGAGATTCAAAGCAGTGAGAGACCAAGTATTCCAATTAACCAGGTGTTCAAACACACTCAAGTTCAGTCTGTGATACTGTTAATATTTCTGGACTTAATATATACAAAATTGGCACACTTAAGGATAATTATAGAAGGTCTGGGCTTTGTAACTTAAATAAACTTCTTTGCTTAAAGAATATGAAGAACTGTAAGCCCAGACATGATCCAGCCATGCTACTCAAGGAGGTCTAGAGAAAACAGATCTCAGAGGTGTTAGTAAAGCATCAGTTTCTCCTCTACCACCTCATCTGGCATACACACACCATCCTGGGCTAGCAGCAGTAGTCAGGCTGTGCATAGAGGGGCATCTGTGTCCAGGGAGTATCTGAATTGGGGGTAACACTGCACTGCTGGCAAGATGATAACCCTGTCTGTAATGTTATCTCCCTCGCCTGTCAGGTCTGTCTGAGCTGACACTTGCTGGATCTCTCAGTGTCCTTGGCTTACTGGCAAGCTAGTCCTGAGACACCAAGGACGCTCATGCATGGTGCAGACAGCTGTATGTCTGCTCATGAGAAGGCAGAATTTATAGTCTGGACTCAACTTTACACTGATGCTGTCACATGGCATCTGGATTGCAGCTGGTTAAGGAGCAAGCTGGGAATGTGATGAACTGTTTGTGGGACTGCAGATGTGTTTCAAGTCTGCATGTGAAGATGATTTTAAGGAGTTCTTCCACAGAGAAGACAAGGGCTAGAAATTTTTCCAAAAGAAAACAGTTATCTCTATCAGTTATTACTTTTATTTGTTGTCTGCACTCCCAGAAGTTGAAAAAGGTTTATGGTCTTTATGTATTTGTTTCATGTCACCTGAACAAAAATGAAACTTTATAAATTAATTGCACTGAAAAAAATCTCCTTGAAGTTGGGCAAGTTTCTCCATTGTATGGAAACTCCTGGACTTCTGACTATTAGCACTGTCCTCTGACAAATTCAGGAAACACTTGCTGTACATCATATATGTGTCTGGAGCAGAGGGGAAAAACCAACACACAGTATAAATGTTCCTGAAAAGATTAGCTAACAAAATCATCATGGTAGAATTGACTCATGGACAGTTTGTTGTCCACCTGGACCTCTAGGTCCTTCTCCACAGAGCTGCTTTCCAGCAGATTAGTCCCCAGTGTGTAAGATGCCTGGAGTTACTCTTCTCCAGGTGCAGGACCCTGCATTTTCCCTTTTTGAATTTCAGCATATTCATCTCTGCCCATCTCTCCAGCCTGTCAAGATCCCTCTGAACTGCTGCACAGGTCTCTGGGGTATTGGTCACTCCTCCCAGCTTTGTGTTGTCAGTGAATGTGTCATTGATGAACAAGTTAAACAGGATTGGGCCCAGAATCGAACCCTGGGTGACACCAATATTGACATGTCTTTAACTAGACCCTGTGCCACTGATTACACCCCTCTAGGGTATGGCATTTGGCCATTTCTCAATCCATGTCACTGTCCACTCATCCAATCCACACTTCCTGAGTTTTTCTATGAGGATGCTGTGAGACACAGTGCCTAAAGCCTTGTGAAGTTGAAGTAGACAATATCCCCTGCTCTCCCCTGATCCATCTAGGTAGCTGTTTCATTGTAGAAGGCAATCATGTGGGTCAAACATGGCCTACCTTTAGTGAATCCATGCTGACTACTCCTGATCAGCTTCTTGAGATGGTCTCCAGAATGATGGGCTTCATCACCTTTCCATGGATTGAAGTGAAGCTGACTGACTGGTAGTTCCCTGTGTCCTCCTTCTTGCCTGATGTGAAGACCAGGTTGACATTTGCTTTCTTCCAGTCCTCAGACACCTCTCCTGATCCCCATGGCCCTTCAGACATGATCATGAGTCCTCTGGCTATGATGGCTGCCTGTTCCCTCAGCATTTTTGGATGCCTCCTGTCAGGGCCCATGGACTTGTGGATGTCAACTTTGTTAGGTGTTCTCTGACCCATCCCTTCACCATTGGAAAGTCTTCCTTCTAAGATTCCTTTACCCTGGTCTTCTGGTTTTTAAATCACTGAGGGCTGGTCTTATCAGTGAAGACCAATGCAAAGAAGTCATCCAATAACTTTGCCTTCTCTCTGTCCTCTATTACCAGGGCTCCCTTTTCATTTAGCAATAAGCCCACATCATCCTTTGTTTTCCTTTTGTTATTGGTGCATTTTGTTGGTGGTGTATTTTACCATCCTTGACATTCTTGGCCAGATTTAATTCTGGGTGTGCCGTGGCTTTTCGAGTCTTCTACTTACTCTGACAACCTCTCTGTATTCACTAATTCTGTATTGCTAGATTTTGTGTATGTAAAAAATGGGTAATAATTAATAGAGAAAGTAATGTTTATGCAGACATACATATAAAGATCCCTTTTTCCTAAAATAAGAGGCTCCAGTTTCAAAGGGCAGATGTGTCTCCAGGCTGAAACTGACTGGAGTATCTTCTGTATCAACAGTGAGTTGCTTTGAGGGTAGGATGGCTTTTTAACTGGCTTATTCTGCTTGTTATAAGCTGAAGGGAGAAGTGGCAGAGGACTTGAAGGTGAAAATCCATCCACTGCTCAGTGGCTTATTCCTGTGTCAGCTACAGTCTTGAGCTTTTTAGGGAAGAGACATAACAAAGACAAATGTAGGAAGCTGATTTAAAACATGAGACTGGCAGGAGCTTCCAGGGAAACCAAGCTATATAATAACCTAGAGATCCTGAGCTTGGCATGATCCTCTCCCACAGCAGGGCCTGTAGCATATATGAAACAGGTCTCAAACATCCACACTGGCTTTCCTGCATCCTGCTTGTGGAGTGTCCTTTAAATATGGGTCTGAATGACCCTTGGTCCATGCAGTAAAATGGCACTGAGAAAGGGTACTAAAGGGACGGGAGAGATTGTCTTCCATATTACAGCTGTCTTGAAAGTATATTTGCCTTCTGAACCTCTGGAGGCATTTATTGTTTGAAGAAAAATCATCTTCTTTATAATCAGCTATGTTACCCTGAGCTGGAAGGAAATCTTGCACTGTCATTGCAGTTGGTGTAGAAAAGTGTGGTCAGTCAGCTTTGGTTTGGCTGCTGTCACTAGTTCTGGTTTTCCCATTAATTTCAGGGACTTTGCTGGCATTCCACTGACTTTAATATACTATAATGGATTTGAATTCCATGTGCGCACTGTCTGGGTGGGGCTTGTTTGTTTGTTTCTGTTTTGATGGTTTGTTTGTCTTGGAGATTATTTTCAGGCAGGGCTTTTTGGGCAGGGCCTGTCCTCACCCTGTCCAAAGCAAAGACAAACCATAGCCTCACTGCCACAGTACAAGGACCTCATTTGAAGCTTCCTCCTCTGCCAGAACAGGCAGCCAAATTATACATGAAATCTGACAGCTGAAACTTCCTCAAGTTTCTGGGTTTAGATTAATTTAATTAAATTATTTTTTTATTATTAACCCAGCTTAAAAATATGAATTTTCTACCATATGCAATCAATGGAGAATTAATTTAAGTGCTGCATAATCAGGTCTGTGCAACTTGTATACATATCCTAAATCACAATATGAATCATGATATTTTCTACTTTCTCTACTGAAAGACCCTTTATAAACACAGCAACACCAATTACCAATTACACTGTGTGAACATTTTTCTATGTGTCCAATGCTTTGAACATGCAAAACATTGAATTATTACAGGAGTTCAAATCTTTATGCTATCTTCTTTATGAGCATGGGCCCTATTTCAAATGTAAGTGTTCACTACACAAGGCTGTTATAACATGCAACTTTGTCAGCAGCTCTGCATATGTAACTTAGCTGTTCTTAATGCATTTGCAGTTACAGAGCTAGGAACCAAGATGAAAGTGAACCTTTCTGTGTTAGTAAGAAGTTGTAGGAAGGAGTTGTAGGAAGGCCTCTTCTGGGACCTTTAAACTTAGGAGGGCTGAATGTAAAGTAAATGGGTTTTGTTGTCTCCATATAAAGGCTGGGGAGCTGAGGTGAAGGCAGTGTTACTTTACTTCACTTTTTTGTGCACAGGAAGCTATTTTATGGCTGGATCTGCTGCTATTAAACCTTGCATTTTAGCTCAGTGTCCTTTTCAGATGGATATGTTTCTGTTTTCAGGAATGTGCAATTCTCTACCTTAGGCTGCATGGCTATAGTGGTTTGACAGTTATGAAGAATATTGTTCTGGGAGGTATTGGAAAGCACCTGAAGGAAAACAGAGTCATCAGCTGCAGCCAGCACGGCTTCTTGAGGGGAAAGTCCTGCTTATCAAACCTGATTTCCTTTCAGAAAAGGTAACCTATGTGGTTGATCTGGGAAAGCCAGCTGATGATACCTTTTTGGACTTTAGCAGAGCTTTTGATACTTTCTCTCACACAGTCTTTTCAGACAAAACATTCAGCCCCCAGCTGGAAAAACACATCCTGTGATGGGTGAGCAACTGGCTTATGGCTGGGCTGGATGGGGTGATGTCAGGCTGGTGATCTGTCACTGGTGGGGTTCCACAGGGCTCCAAGCTCAGCTCTGAGCTCTCTTCAACATGTTTATAAATGACTTGGATGCAGGACTGGATGGGACACTGAGTAAGTTCACAAAAGATGCAAAACTGGGAGGAGCTTTTGGCTCCCTCAAAGACAGCAAGGCCCTGCCGCAACACCTTCACAAATTAGAGAGATGGACAATCACCAACTGCAAGAAGCTCAGCAAAGGGAAGTGCGGGACTCTGCACATGGGATGGGACAACCCTGGATGAATAGACAGACTGGGGAATGAGAGGCTGAAGAGCAGCTCCATGGAAAGGGCCCTGGGTGTCCTGGTCAATGGTGAGCTGAACACGAGCCTGCAGTGCCCTGGCAGCCAGGAGGGCCAACCCTGTCCTGGGGCATCAGGCACAGCATCAACAGCTGGGCAAGGGAGGGGATTGTCCTGCTCTGCTCTGCTCTGCTCTGCACTGGGGTGGCCTCACCTCGAGTGCTGGGGACACTTTTGGGTGCCACAATAAAAAAGTGATTTTAAACTGTTAAAGAGTGTCCGAAGGAGAGCCACAAGCACGGTAAAGGGCTTGGAAAGGAAACTGTTGAGGAGAGGTCACTTGGTCTATTCAGCCTGGAGGAGAGGAGACTGAAGGCAGTCTACAGCATCCTCATGAGGGGAAGAGGAGGTGCAGACACTGATCTCTTCTCTGTGCTGACCAGCAACAGGAACCAAGGGAGTGGCCTGAAACTGTGTCAGAGGAGGTTTAAGCTGGATATCAGGAAAAGGTTCTTCACCTAGAGGGTGGCTGGGAATTGAAGCAGGCTCCCCAGGAAAATAGTTACATCTCCAAGCCTGACAGAGTTCAAGAGGCATTTTGGACAATGCTCTGAGGCAGCTTCCTGGTGTGACTCTTGGGGATGGTTCTGTGCATGGCCAGGAGCTAGACTTTGATGATCCTTGTGGGTCCTGTCCATCTCACGATATTCTGTGTTTCTGTGACTCTATGTGCTCTTTACAATAGACAGCTAATAGCTGGACATTTGAAGACAAGATTTTTTTTAGGACTCCCATCATCACAGATTAATTGAACAGTATGATCAGCTGTTTTCTGATAGAACTGAAAACAAAGTATTTTGTTGCTGTTGTGAATAATACTAGACTTAACTGATTTATTTTTCTTAAATAAAACAGGCTTATCAGTTTACTCTGTCAAAGAAACACTCCCTGCCCAATAAATTCCATCTGTTACAGCAACACAGTGTACACCATTAGTTTGACCATTTCTATTACCTGTAAGTTTTTAAGATCTTCAATCCTTTCCACTCTTGGGGAAAACAAAAAGTACCTATCACAAAACATATTGTTTTTTAATATTGTTACATAATTTTGTTGCCAATGTGTAAAGTCAATATTATTTTTAGTGGAGAAAATTCATATGTGATGAGTTCTAAAGCCTACCATCAAAAGGTCATGGTTCTGCTCTATAAATGTCAAGCCTTAATTAGCTTTACATCATTTTGATTTTTGTTTCTTATCTTGAAGTATTGGTTGTATTGACTTTTGGTCTTCCATCTCATTGATTGCAGCTGCAGTCTTGGTGTTTAACAGACACAAGGAGCACCAGGGACTGGGAAGGCATTTAAGACAGCCAGGAGGATACAGACTTTTCTGGAAATGGGCACAAGTGGAGCATGAGGATAGATTATAAAACCCAACTGACCTTGTTCCCACTTACTGTCTCTCTCTTTCCCACACAAGCAGACTGTAGTAGATTAACAGAAGCCAAAAACCTAGTTGTGTATCACAATTCATTTTAATTTGTAGAGAAGATCAAACAAAACAAATTCAAATTTTTTTTTTGTTTAGATGTCCACCATTTTTTGGCATTTGAAGAGAGGAGCAATGACTATATGTCTGCCTGAATGAAATGGTTATTTTCTAATGCTGTTCCTTACAGCATAACTTGGTGTTGCTTGTCTGTTTTCACAAGGCTTTTTCTGATGCAAAGCACAGCCTGGTGAAATATAGGTCAAATACAGTCTGAAATGTTAAAAAGTAAACTCTTATGTATTGTTAATTCAGATTGTGCTATGCCCTGACCAAGCAGAGCAGGAGGCGGACAGAGACAATTTACTGCCTAAAAATTTGGGATGGGGAGATGAACAAATTGAAAAAGAAAACACCATAGCAGAGTTAAATATTATCCTATTTATATGAATTTTTAATTTTTAAATTTTGTTTTTCTAACTCAAAAATCTGGTTAGGGAGTGTTAGCCAGTGATTATGAAAGAAGGCTGGGAATGTCAATTTGAAAACATCACTTTGAAACATGGTTTTTCAGCATGACCCTCAAAGAATTATCTGTAACTGAAGTATAAATATTTAAGATGTCCAAATGTACATGACCCCTTTTTTTTTTTATTCTTTCCTCATTGTTCACTTCTGTTGCCTGATAGCAGTGTATGTATGTGAATGTAGCTTTCTGTTCAACAGGTGGCTGAGAAACCTCTGCATCTTGTGGCACATTGGCCTTACCACCAGGTGTGCCCTGTGCAACATGATCCTTTGAAACTCAGTGAAAGTCTCTGGTAATGCTTTTTTTTCTTGCAGAGTCCCATTTCTTAAATCAATTCTCCCTGAGATTTGTTTTCATTTATTTACAGGTTGAAATGCAAGCATCCACACTTAATACTCTAATTGCATCTTTGTTGTAGTAGTCACAGACAACATCACACAGCCATCGTGATAACAAACTAGGTAGTATTTTGTTTCATGTTTTCTGTCAAACTTTTGCTTGACTTGGTTAGAGAGAGGAGTCCCTCCCAGAGGAGACAGCTGAACATCCACACAGCATTAGCCAGCTGGATTTGAAGATGGAATTAGGAATAGAATGAACTTCCAAAAGAACAATTCTAGTATGTAAGAGAGCCATAAAATGATTTAAAGTAGTGAAACAGCAAAGAGGAAGCACTGTGGGTTTCCTATGACAACTATTACTTTGTCTTTTCCTCTGACTCATGATATCTTGTAATCCTTTAGTTTTTCTTTCTAAAACATTTGAAAGAACACAATGAACTGAACTTCTGTGCCCAAAATAGTGTGTTAAGGGTAGAGGTTTTTTGTTTCATGGTTTTTGTTTTCCTTAGTTGTTATGTATGTTGTTTTTTTTTTTTTTTTTGTTTTGGTTTGGTTTTTTTGATACTCAGAAGCTGCAATTCTCATTGGTTCATATACTCAGGAATAAATCAGTAAGGTGTTAAAATCAATGTCAGTATCTCCATGGGAAAAAAAAGGATCTCAACAGTCCAAATTACCATATTTTCTGGCTCTTCAGAAACTGAGGAAGAACATTTGAATTGGAGAAAAGCTGCTGTCAACTGTGCTGCTTTTTTTTCTCTCAAGACACTCGGTTATGAGTTGAGACTTGTTTTGGCAGTAGAATTACTTCTCTTTGCCAAAAATGAAAGAGGGAATAGAAAATAGGGAAAACCCTGACTGCCATCAAAACCTCTGGGGTGACATAAATAGACAGTATTTTGGGTGCATTCCTTACATATCCTCCCAGAACGTGAACATGATTTGCAGCCCTTCACGTACAAACTTTCTTTTCTGGTTACTAAAGATTCCATCATTGCCATCATTGTTGCTTCTTCCTGAAGGACAGAAGAATGTCAGAGGTTTGAAAAGTTGTATACTATGTACTAAAGTAGAATCAAATGCTGTAAAATTGCAATTTTGGGGGGCTTTCTCTCACCTTCAGTGCTAGGGTTTCTACCTCAGGACCTTTTTTTGTTTGAGTCACAGCTTAGATCCCTGGTTTGAGACAAATATTCTCTGCTCTGGAGATCACAATGAAGAAGGTAAATGCAGACAACATTTGCAGGTAGAATGCACAATGGTATAGTTCACTAACTGAAGTAAAAGCAGTTGAATTTTTCAGTGCTGAGATCTTGGTGCAATATGACGTCACCAGCCTTGGTTACAGCGCAAATCTTTTACAACATAAGGAAGCATTAGTTCCTTATGTAGATCTTCATTAATGGCACAAAATCAAAGAGACACAGGGAGTTTGGAGCTTGAATGTGTCTAGAAATATTATATCTGGGATTTTTCCTTCTCAGGTTGAGATACAATTTGAAGGAAACATATCAGGAGTGAATCAAGCATTATTAGTAAATGTAAGGTCTCATCAGATTTTTAATATTTTTTTAAAATTAGTTCTCTTTCAAATGCAAGGGAATGGTTCCAGCTGCATTAGACTTCCTGCTGATGTTGATGGGGTTGATTTTGACTTTAAGAGTCAAGAGATTGACTACTTTTTGTCAGTAGTCAAATATAGTTTAGCATAGCAAGTAATATCTCTGCGGCACTAGTACTGCATTTGCACTCCTCTGAAACTATCCCTACAATGCTCAGCATTGTACAGAAATAAATTGCACTTAATTGGCCTTAACAGGAAAGTTTGCCTTTCCTACATGTATGGTACAGCACTGTCAGTTGCTGAAGTGGTTAAAGGCAATGCAGGTGCCTTAAAACCCTGTACATTGGCAAGGAAGACTTACATTTATACATAATTTTTGAAAGCAAAAATAAACAAGTTATTAAATTTTTATCTATTTGTATAACCTACTGTGTTAAATGATTGTTTGCAGTTAAGGAAATACATTTAGCTTTCTAGTATGTTCCAAAAATTATTCACAGTATTTAATTTTCTCAGGAAGTTAATGTTTCTGGGATGCATTTCTTAGTGGTGAATGGATTGCCCTTGATTTCTGGGGACTTATCTATTCATGGACTGTGTTTGGGAAGCTTTTTCTTCCAGATCTCCAGAGCCTGCAGCTGATTTCTTCTCTGGTTTGCTTCTTGAAAATAGATTCAAGTACTCACTGCCAACAGGCAGCCCAATTCTGTGTTGTAGTGCTCATAGTCTGGTATCCGGGGGTATCTGTTGCCACATATCTCTGAAGTATTTTCTATAATGATCCTCAGGTGCATGGCAACATAATACATTGCCCAGTGCTAATGGGAAAAAAACCCAACTAATATGCACCCCCTTTCAAGCACTACATAATTTCTTTGCAGTAGTAGCTTCCTCACACCCCTGGGTGAGTTTGAATCAGGGCAGCAGTCGCTCCAGGAAGAAGAGCCGATTCCCAGGTCCTCTGTATCTGAGCCAGGCTGTGCATGCCATGTGCATAGTTAGGTACTGCATCATGGTGGCTACACGCGTGGCCCAAGATCAGAAGCCTGACTGCATGATCTCACTGCTGCTCAGATCCCAATTTCCAGTGTCATGTCCCTCCAAAGAAAGTCCAGCCAGTGAAAGACTCTCAGATTTGTCTGTCTGCATACCTGTAGCATTTTTTCTGCTTGCAGAGGAACTGCCATTAAGAGTAAAAGAATTGGCAGACTTTTAAGAATGGAACTTCTGGTCTCCCTTATAGTGGGTCAGAAGTGAGACCAGGACCTGCCAGCATCATTAATGAGACCTGGACTGGATCTTATTCACAGGTCGACATTCTGGGTCCTTTTGCTTGAGCAGTGTTCCAGCTCTAAAACTGTGGTTATAAGTTCTCTGCATCTGACTGCCAAAAAGGAAAAAGGAACTGTAAAAGTAGGCCTTGGGATATGTACCTTAGCCAAGGCATATTGGTGGGGGTTCTAGTTTGGCCTGGGCACCAAAGAAAGGACCAAGTCTCCATTACAGAAACCGGAAATTTACATTCACAAATAGGGTTGGAGACTAGGAGGTCCTCCTTTGCTCTGGGTACTCACTTCACCTGGGTTGAAACCACAGAGCTTTTTCGTGGGGCTTAGGCCAGGGAATGCATCAGTGGAGATGGTACAGAAAGTCAGATCTTACTTTGACAATAAAACCAGAGTAATGACAATAAAGAGTTGATATTGCTACAAAAATTGAATTAATACAATGACAGTGGCATAGATTTAATGTTTCTGTGAGTTCTGACCATTGGTTTTTATGGAAGATTAAAGAGTGCTGGCCACTCTTCCACATTGTAGAAGATCTTCTATGTTGTTGAATTGTTAGAATGGCCCAGGTGTGACTCTTACCTCTGTTATGTCTCCCAAACTCTGAGTGGCTTGGCAGTTTGTACAAGAGCAAGCTAACTCCAGTGGTGGTCTGCTGGCAGTGTGAGTTTGATAGCACACTTATTTGTGCCATTACATATTATCTGGTGTCAGCTTAGAGCATGGAATATTTAATTGTTCTTACAGATGTAGCCCATTGATCTAGCCGTGGCACGTCAGAGGAATTTCTGATGGAGCTATTTTTTTGAGTACCAGGGATGTGGTGGTGAGAAAGATTTCAAGTGTTTGTGTCTTTAGTTTATTGTGAGGTTTATTAATATGTATCTCAATAGATAGACAGACCAGTATGTATTATAAAATACGTTAAAAGTTACTTTGAATGTCATATGTAAGTAGACATATGAAGAATTTTAAATAACATTTTTCCCCTTTTAGATTTGTACTCCTTGGAATTCCCACACTTCAGAAAGTAGGAGAACTATAATTAACTGTATTTTTATTGTAATTGTTTTATTGTTTAACTGTAATAACTGTATTTTTATTGTAATTGTCTAAAGCCAAAACTAACTAAACAGAGAAAATCTTAATAGCCCTGGAGGCAGTCCTAGAATATTGTTCCATTTGTATTCAAATATAATTCTTGTTGCTGCCATGGAGTTTACAAACTGTGTTGCACAAATAGGGGTAGTCTTGTGGGACTGTGAATATGCTCAGTGTATCAAGGTGCCAACATTTCACAAATGATCTCTGGGGCATGTTGAACTGGAAATTACAAGGGGTCAGGGATGTAATTATCTTTTATCTTCTGTCAGTTTTTGAGAATTAAGAGATGGTGACACGCTAAAACCATTTTGCACCACAAGCCATTCTGGGCTGAGTCTATTACTGAGACTGAGAGTACATTAGTAGGACTGAGTACCTCAGGAGCATAACACTGTGTGTAATACAGGTGAAAATGTTAACAGGCTGGTTGTGATCAGCAGGCTTGCAGTGGTTGGGGTGCAGGCATTTGACACAGAATGTCCATCTCAGAAATGTTATGCATCCCCTGTGTCTGTCTTTAGTCTGAAGTACCTGTTTTGGCTGGACTGCCCCAGTAATCCTCAGACTGTATGTGTTCTGCTGTAAATTAGTTGCTGTGCTACAAATGAGAATTTTGCTTGACTTGTGTTTTAAATCATGATAGGATCATCCAGACCTCAAACTATCTTTTGGCAAGCTATAATCCAAGATCTTTTATTTTCAGCACAACGGCTTAAACCTCCATGGGATGATCACAAATCAGCAATACATTAGTCTCTACAGGTTTAGATGGTCTGTTTATGCAGTTGTTTGATACCAGGCTAAAAGTCCAGATCCTCTCACTCATAGAAGTTCCTTCATTCAGAGATACCTTGATATCTGTCTCCCGCTGATGATGAATGCCATGAATGTAGCACCAACCTTTTTGTTGAAAGGAGCAATCTTGTGATGTGTGAAATTCTTCTGAATACCAGAATATGTCTTGATCTACAGTTTTCAGTTTTCTTTTTTGTTACTACTGACTTTCAGTACCATTCATAGCAGCTGTATGTCAGACTGTTTAGACACCACTTCAGTTAAAGCATCATTGACTGTGAATTCTTACATTCTCCTTAATCTATGCAATTTTATTTTTCTGAAAATCATCATATATGAGCTATTCTCTATTTTTGAAACCTTCAGTTCAAGTTGTGCATCTAACTGCATTTAGGAACTATGTGTGGCTCCATGTTCTCACCTAAGAGCTACACAGAAGTGAGGCATTCAGGCTTAGGCAGTAGTTAGGCTCCCTCAATAGTTGCTAGCAGATACTTTCCTTAGAAGGAGATAATTATCTTTTGGATCTACCTGTTTAGCTGCCAAGGTGAGTTGCCTGTGTGACTACCACAGATTGAGCAGAGGAAAAAGAGACGCCTAAGTCCAGTAGCTCCAAAACATACAGTGCTAAGATATTAACCATTACTTACAGCTGGAAAATCCTGAGTGAGGCTTGATACTCTAAACTTTTTTGGGATAGAAGGCAAAAATACCTTTCTGTTATATATCTGAGTTCCTTTAATATATGCTGAAAAAGAACTCTCTCTTTTTTTTTTTTGTTTTCATTTTTCAGATGCATTGCTGAAAGTCAGGAACAGAAGAATTACGATTTGACTGAAATCTGGTGGCAAGTTTGTGAACAGTCAAGTTATGGCCCAGACTTCCCTCCAAATCTTTTGGTCAGTTGCAGAGTCTGTGGCAGATGCTGGGCAGCTGTGAACACAGCTGGTATACCAAAATGCCAGAGCAGATAGAGGGATTGGGAAGCAGAAGTTGTAGACCATCAGACATGAGTTGGAAACAGAAAAATTCAAGAGACTAGTTAGAAGAGCTAAGTATTTCAAGGTTTTATAAGTTTACTGAAGTTTCTGATTTCTGTGAATTGATGCAATAGTCTGAATATTGAGATTCCTGGATGAGTTATGATGCTGAAAATAAAAAAGGCAAATTCCTAGCACAGGCGTCTTTAAATGTGAATTTGATGGAACGAATGGGAAGGGAGAGCTATTGCATCTCCAGGAGGGAGGCAGAATGTCAACTTCAAATGGGAAGATACCACCTTCTGTTATCTCAAATGTAAAATTCCTTCTATAAAATAAAGCCAGAGCACGTACTTAATTTATCAGCCTGTTTATAGATATATGTGGTTAAGGCTTTTGCCATAGTTGTTTGAGGTTTTTTCTAAATTTGGATTATCTTAATATGTCTGCTCTTGTTGTTTGGTTAGTTCTAGTTGTATAAGTAGTAAATCTATTTATTCTGTCACTTCTGACTTGCACCTGCTCCTTTTGAATTTCTTCCATTGGCATATTTCTTTGGCCTTAGTCTAAAGTCCTTAATTTGTACAGCATTTGACAGAACATTTCCAGAAGTCTGTTACCATATTCTTCCCCTCCAGTGAACTCAGTACTTGTTTGTTCAGCATGTATTGCATAAAGACTAAAAGATGTTGAATATAAAGGCTCCTTGGCTTCCGGAACAAATCCATATCTGTGTATCTAATCAGAGCTGTCTTCCTCACTCCAGGCTGGTAAAAAATGAATTGCCATAGAACTCAGTAAAGATTGATTTTGCAGGTGCATCTTTTGTAGCTGTGCTTGTAAACCTGACTTCCGGGATGTTTGGAAGGCACTCTCAAGCACCTCCAAAGAAGAAATTAATTATGAAGAGCAGAGATAAATGCAAATACTAAAGTTACCATTGACTGTTAGAAGCCACAATATTTGATAGCATTTGTGAGAACTGTTATGTGTGTCTATGCAGTACAATCTACAGATTTTAAAATTTATATATTTTTGCTGGGGGGGAACTGAAATAAGTTTAGGTAATCTTTTAAAGTATTCTGAGAACATAATACTGGGATCTAATATTTGCTTTCTTGGAATGAGAACATATTTAACTCTGGCCACACATTTTTATAAAATGCAGATACATAGGAGCAGAGAGGAGATTGCTTTTTAAGGAATAAAGTTGACACCCAACAATGTGTGTTTGCAGCCCCGAAAGCCAGCTGAATTCTGGGCTGCATCCAAAGCAGTGTGACCACTAGGAAGGTGATCCTATCCCTCTCTGTGATCTGGTGAGATCCTACCTGGAGCACTGCATCCAGCTCTGGGATCCACAGCACAAGAAGGACACAGGGGAGGCCATGAAGATGATCAGGACTGGAGCACTTCTCCTGTGAGGACAAGCTTAAGGGGTTGGGGTTGTTCAGCCAGGAGAAGACTCTGGGGAGATCTTATTGCACCTTCCAGTAGCTGAACGGGTCCTAAAAAATAGCTGGAGAGCGGCTTTTTACAAGGGCATGGAGAGATAAGAATAGGGGTAATGATTTCAAACAGAAAGAGGGTAGGTTTGTATTAGATATTAGGAAGAAATTCTTCACTATAAGGGAGGTGAGGCACTGGCACAGTTGCCAAGAGAAGTAGCAGACGAAGTGTTCAAGGCCAGGTTTGGTGGATCATTAAGCAACCTGGTCTCATGGAAGTTGTCCATGCACATGGTAGGGAAGTTGGAACAAGATGACATTATGTCCCTTCCAACCTAAACCATTCTTTGATTCTATGACCAAATAGTCATGAAATATTCCCCAGGAACCAAACTGGAAAGGACATCCTCTACTTTTAGGATTCACAAAAAGTTATTCTGTCTTGACCTGAGAACCCTTTTGACTAACGTGGTTAGTCTTTTTTTTTTTTTTTTTCAGTTTCCACAGAGAACCAAACACAGCCATGTGGTTTGGACCACAGTCAGCACCTTTGACGCTCCTGCCTGAGTGACTAGTTCCTCATTAATTATAGGATGACTCTTATCCAAATTCAATCCTATTCCTTTAGGTCCTGCAGCAAGCTTGACTGTGTGTGAACATATGTGTAAACACATATGTATGCACGCATCTGCTTTTAGAGAAGACATCCTTTAAATTCCCTACAGAACTAGAAGTCAGCCTTGGTTTTAAATATTACGAGGTTAAGCCCTCTTTCCCCTTTCACATCCCCTCCCCATGAAAAACCTGTACTTTGCTACATTACATCAGCATTTAGGATTCCTAAAATAATGAATAACAATTGTATCAGATTTTCTAAGTGCAGTTCATGCCAAAATCGTGCAATAATTAGAAATGCAAGCCCAAATAATTTTGTCTTTCTAATATGAAAAAATTGCAAATTCATGGGAGAAAAGTGCCTGCTTTGAGCTTTGCTTTGCAAAACACGTTCAAAACCCTACCCTCCAAGCACCCAATCTTGCTGGATTTTTAAGCACTTAATTAATCTCAGGCATAGGAACAAATAAATTGATTTTGGAAAATTAATAGGTGAATTTTCCTTAAGGTTTTGCTAGAGGGAGCATCAGGGATCTGCAAGACAGAACTGTTTCTATTTCTCTGTCAGATCTTTTAATGAAGTTTTTAAGAACAGCTTACTAAATTCTACTCACTTAATTCTGCATGTGAAAGCCCATGCAGAATGGGCACAAATTTGCAGAATCTTTAGTTACAGAGGAGATATGATGAGGATGCAGAGAAACCTGTTATTTTCATGAGATGTAATATTCTTTCAAAGTATTGAAACAAAATTCTTTGGTGGATATAGGGTCAATTATTTAAGACATGGTAGTTTGGCCCATCTGGGGGTGTGGATATTCTTGAACAGCCTTTGACATCACTTCCAGCTGTTCTTTGAACAAGCAGAGAAGTGTGTCAGAGGCCTTCATTTTGTCATGTTGGGCTTCCTCTTATGGGCTTCTGAGTCAGTGGGGCTCCTGCTCTCTACACATCATGGTGATGTGGTGACACACTTGGGCCTCCAAAGGCACTCGCCCAGGAAGGAACTACACTTGTGGCAATCAGTTTGTGGGTAATAGAAGGAAAGACAAAATAATGGCCTAATGAATCAACCTCATTGAAAAAACTCACAGTTGTGACTTTATATATATATATATATATATATATATATATATATATATGTAGCTAATGAGAAGGAAGGAAACAATATAAGCATAAAAAAAGTTGGGTATAGAATGTGCCAGATACGCTGAGCCCTGATGTAGGAAGCAGTTTTAATTTGTTGACAATACTCCACTGAGTTAGTTTCTATCAAAATACTGGTCAGCATAAAATTGTAACACGGATTCCTTAGTTGTTTGGGGGCTTGCTGTTTTTTTTTCCATTTTTTAATGTGTCCTTCAATCAGTCTCTGAAGCCAAATGGCATGTCAAACTCATAAGAACAATCTATGACATTCAGAGAAATGTCAAAAGATTAATTTGCTCCTTACTGCTTTGATGAAGCAGAAAATAAGTATCAAATAGTGTACAGAAAAGGATTTGCTTTAAAAAGACTGATGCTGCTAGTTTGAGGGAAAAAAAAAAAGAGTAAATCACACTGCAGGTTTTTAGTGCTCTGCCTTTTCAATAAGGTCCTGCAGTGTACTTTCTAATGGTGGGCTGGTACTGTGCCAACCCAATCTCATGTTTTTATTTCTCTACACATGTTTTATAGGTACCTGGGTGATACAGTTCTACTGATCACATGGTCACAGGTCTGACACAAAAGGCTCCAAACACATTATGGAGTTATGTAAATCAGGTATAATATATTGCAGCTTTACTTAGAAAGCAATGTGTATCCTGTTGTTTAGCTCTGTTTTGCAGACTTAGTTCAAATGAGTTGCTGCTTATACATAATGTGCTAGGGAAGTACTATTACAAATGTTTTTTACACTATCAAATTAAAACATGTTGGAGTTCAGTACCATGTTGCCAAATTAAGATGCTAATTAATCATGTTAGAGAATATTGATAGAGAATGTAATGAAGAAGAGACCAAATCTTGGCAGTTTCACTGCAGAATGCTGCTGACAAATGAAGCTTTATGTAGGTGACTCCCAGATACAGATCTAGTGTTTCTATGTGAGAAAAATACACCTTAAATTAAGGTTTGTCTGAGAAGACAATATTAAAATAAAATGACATCAAATGCTAGCTGCCTGTGTTCCACGTAAAGAAATTCCAGTAACATAACCTTCCTATAGGAAGAACATATAACATACCTCAGAAGATTAAGCAAGAGAAACCTGAAGTGAAAGCAAAATTCCATGAATAGCCCTTTCAGTCAGAGATTACAATAAAATGTCAGCTGCCTTAATGGGTCAGGTCATCTACCTCTTTCAATAAACATCCTAATTCAATTTGTTGTCTACAGACAAGCATTCTTTTTTGGGGGTCACTAGAGAAAACTGGAAAATCTAGCTGAATTGAATTCCTATTACTTAATTATATTGTTCTGGAAGGTGCATTTTTCTAAGTGAGTATGTGGACTTCAGTGCATAGCTGTCACATAAATCACCTCAAGCACATATGAGGAATGATTTAAAGCCTATAATACTCTTCCCTAATAGCCTAATGTTAGACTTCCTGGCTAGAATGTCAAAAGTATTGAACAATGCATCTGCAAATATGAGATGTGATTTAAAAACTGGGGGGGATAAGTTATGTTTTTCTACTTCTTTATGATTTTTAAAATTATTATTTCCTGAAGCTATCCTAGTGAGTTTTGCTATAGCAAACAAGAATTTTAAACTGCATATTTTGAATTGCCTAGCGAGTAATAGTACTGGGTTCCAATGTTTCCCTGCTGGCTGCCATTTGCAATTTGTTTTCTCAGCTGATTTTAAGCCTTCTGTCTCTCAGCAACTTGTTCAAAGGCACCTAATTTCCACCTAGCATTTCCTCTTTTTCCCCCCATTTTTATTAGTCCTGCTCCTGGCCTTTGGGTTTTGTCTGTTCAGCTTAAAACATGTGCTACAAGGATACTGGATGGTAAAGCTGGAAGTATACAAATGCTAACGTGTAGCATGGGCTTATTTCCCCTTGTCTTTTAGATTGCTCTGGAGGTTCCCTAAAGACTGAATTTCACCTTGCCCTCTAGCAATATGGATGTGAAATGTGTTGGATAACCAGTAATATAAACATAACAAAGGGTCCAATTGCCATGGCAAGTCTAAGGCAGCTCCTTAGGTGCCTAATGGTTATTTAAAAATAGTCCATAACCTGGGCAGTCCCATCATAGGTAACACTGTGAGCTAGCACCATGAAAAAACTCTTATGTCGACCTCTTCTTCACATTGCCTCTCATTCAGAGCTCTCCCCAAATGACCTGCCTTAGAATAGGTCCTGATGACCCATTTTGTCTCTTTAGCAGCAGTGGATAATTTCTTAATCACCTGGACAACAGGAGCAGAACCTGAACCTGTATTTGCAGAGTAGAACAGCTCAGCTGAAGGGTACAGCAACTGCCTGGTGATGAGTAGTCTGAGATGTGTGCTGGGGTCAGACTGGCAATTGCTGTCTAAAAGCTGAGCAGATCAGCTGAACAAATCGAAACAAATCAAAGCTCAGGAAGGAGGTTATACATTTGGGGGCTACTATCAAAAGTGTGGGTTGATTAACTGGGACATGTCTGCTCAGGGAGTGGTGCCTACTGACTTTGATGGGAAGCTGCTGATTCTTTTGGTGTGTTTGGAAAGCTGAGGATGGAGTTTGTGTTTGCTTGCTTATGCCAAGCAGCTCTTACCATTCTCCTCAAGCTGGACTATCCAGGTAGGTGTTTGGAGGCCCTGTTCTTGGAAGAGAAAGTAGAAAAAGTCTTGTTGGGCAGTCTAAGACTTCATGTGCTGTTTTAGGTGGAATTCCTAAGCTCCCTGAAGTCAGAGTTAAATGTAGGGAGGTTTTCTGCTCCTTTGCTTCTCTCATTGGAAAGATGCTTAATTTTTTCAGGGTGTGAGAGCAGAAAAAGGCATGTCCAGGTGCTTGTGTGAATGTCAGCTTCCACCAGTGCAAAGGTGGGTATTGAAGTAGTATTGCCAAATGACACATTTGCTCAAAAGAAACAAAATTATAGTGGAACTGTTTGTTATAAATATTTTGCACACTAAGTTGTATTGCTCTTTTTGTGAAGGTAATGTAACTCTTCTGGCTACTTCTATGTAGGGATTTGCATATCATACCTCTTAGGAAGAAATGTGAGCAATGTCTCCTCTCTTCTGTAGAGTTCAAACAATGAAGACACATAACCTCCTTTCCTCTTTTATGTGGGCTGGGAGTTCCATGACATTTAAAAAACAGTTCCAAAGTAACTCAAAGCCTAAAGTTAAACAAATAAAGAAAAGCTTACAAAATTTAAGGACATAGCCCAGGCTGTCTTATGGGTTATTGGCAATGTGTACCTCAAATATGATTGTGTTATGATGTTCTTCACAGTTTTTCTAAAACCTGCAGATATTCTCAAGTCTAGTTCTAACTGACCTTGGTTTTTTTTCAGCTTTAATAACTGTCCACTTTTAAACAAAACAAAGTGATTACTTCATAGTTTGAAAAAGTGGGCTTTGGAGTCCTAGTATGCTTTTGCTTAGCTGGGTGGATGCACATGTGTAATTTTCCACTCATAATTCAAAAACAGTGAAGAAAAAAGTATTTTGAATGTTTGGATGCCAAAATGAAAATTTTTATTTTTGCCATGTTTTGATTCGGCTGGATTTGGATGGCTGAATAGTTAATACTCCACTGGGAAACTCACAGGTATTATCAGAGATCAAAAACAACCTTCGCTGCAGCAGCAGCCATTAGCAATTCTGTAGCTGCTGCATAAAGAACCTTAAAGAGCCAGTTGACACATGGCATAGGGTCTCATCCTGCTGACTTGTCCTCTGCTGCCCTTTTGCTGTGTTCCTCCTGAGTGGGAAGGGCTATTGCTGCGTGGCTGCCCTGTGCAGCACATTTCCCCACTGATGTGGAAGATGGACATATTCTACAGCTTTTTTTTGCCTCCTCCTTCCCACTAGAGCCAACAGGAGAATTAAAAAACAGAAAGCCCTGGTGAGTGGGTTGTGCTAGCATTTCTGGCCTGCTTGTACCATCCTCTCCCCCTCCCAGGCAGACTGGCTCCCAAACTGCAGAGCCCAATACTTGCTTCTCATGCTTCCTGTCACAGGCAGCAGTTGCTCATCTCCAGCCTCTCAGGACAGGCCCCCTTGCTCTCCCCCGATCTAATCACATATGTAATGTTTTTGTAATTTAGAATTTAGTGCTATATGTGGCTTGTCATCAGGCATCAAACAAGGAGAGCTAATGCAGGAATCTGTTGTTAATTCTTTTCTTGCTGCTTTTCATATGGTACTTTAAAGTCCAGTTTTGTTCATCTGAGTTTTCTAGATGTTGCTTTCATTGCCCCCAAGGGTTTTAAGGTTTTAATGCTGTCTAGCTGAATATTTGACATGTTTCTCTTAGTTGGCAAATGCCTCATCAACATTTGCCAAGTTGAAGGGAGACACTGATCTTTTAATCTATAATTCAATGTATTAATGGCAAACATAGTTATTTAAGAACTTTTCTCAGAGTTTCTGTAATAATGCCTGTTAACTGGCAGTGGAATTTGTTTACAGCAGAATGGCTTGGATGGCTTTCTGGCATGGTAGTGAAGTTTAACCCTTAGTTAAACAGTATTTTCTTTACATGCTAAGTAAGAAGCATTATTTAGAAATGAAGCCATACCCATTTTTTTTTAGCTAAGGCTCTTTCCTGCTGCTGTAAATTATGATATGTAAATAAATTCTAATGCAATTAACTAAACATAACTTCTGCAGATTTTGCTGTAGTGCTTGTTTGTCACATGCTTTGAATTTAGGGGTGGAGATGACAAGGCTTGGGTTTATGTGTTTGCTTTTGTAGACTCTGTCCCAGCATAAGGTTTCACCAATGTGTCTGCTTCATACAAGCATTCCTTGTCACTTTAGAGAGCAAAACCATTACTGTACAACTTAAATAAATAAATCAATCAGTTCCAGCACCCTCCTTATTTGTGAAAGGAACAAATCTTGTGTAACTGTTTCCCATTTTACAAATTGGTGACAAGAAGGGGAATGCAAGTGCCAAAGGCCATAAGGTTTTTCCCTCCCTCCTTCCTTGTCCAAATTCTGTGGTCATTAGCCAGGGATAGGAAGGAACCTTCCTCCAGACAAACGACTGCAGATGTTCTTGCTTTACAAAACACTATGTGAATAGGCTTTTTTTTCCCTTCCACCTATTCTGAAATCAATAGGAGAGATTATTAGTTGTGGAGCAGCAAGAAACACTGGGCAGCTGGAGGGGCGAGTGTGTACATTCCCTTTTTGGCTGTGGGAAGAGTCCCAGTGCTGGTGAACACAGCCGTGTCATCCTAAGGGGTGACTCTTCTGCCAAAGTGCGTGGTGCAGTCCCAAGGTTCGTGTGCTGCCACTGGCACATGGGCTTTCACATTGCTAGCCCCAGCCCAGAGCCAACCCCTCACCTTTCCCCATCTTTGGGCCCTGCCCCACACAACACTTTCAAGGGTACCAGAAGTCACAAACACAAGTTTGACTGGAATGATGTTATGCATGAGAAACATCATCATAATTTTGCAAGAAATCATAACTGAAAGCTGAAAACTGTTTTTAGAAAGTTGAGTTTTGTATTGGAGAAACAGTAAATAAATGGCTCCCATCTGCCCACTTGGGAGAGCTGGGTACAGTTCTCCTACTGTTTACAGCAGGAAATTAAGCTGCCAGATGCACCTCTGCCAGCCAGCAGAAAAACATAAACAGATTCCTTTTTTTGCTCAAAATATTTTCTACAGTATTTTTTTTGTATTTTACTTTTGCTCGCCCCCTATGATTTAGGCTATTTTTTAATTACAGTAGGAGTTTTCCAGTACTTTGGTAGCACTAATTATAAATTTCAACCCCTAACAAAGAGTGAGAAAATCTGTAAGGGATTCCACAAAATTATCTTTATCTGTAAAGTCATTCCTTACTTCATCTGGCTTGTCATAATTTTGTCACTGCTGCATCTGGATGGCTCTGTCAACATTTGTGATAGAGTTTGTCTCCTGCTAAGACTTCTTTAGGTTCATTCTGTTTTTTAATGCATGTTTGAAGTTAGTAAAACTAGTTTTACCTAGTAAAAGCATTTTAGCAAACTATGCAGCAAAATATTAGGTCACAGTATCTACCTTTGATCTCTTCAAAATTTATATTTGCAATAAAAAAAATATATGGCAGATACCGTTACTGTTTTCTGATGGAAATGAAGAATAAGTTGAGTGATACTTCTGGAAGTATTCAAGGCCAGGCTGGAGGGAGATCTGAGCGAGCGACCTGGTCTAGTGAAAAGTGTCCCTGAACATGGCAGCAGGGTAGAATGAGACCATCTTTAAGGTCCCTTCCAACCCAGGCCATTCTGTGATTCCATAACATTACTAGTCCTTGTGTTTACTTTTACTTTACTAATTCAGAAGAATTTACTATCCTCTGAATTCTCATCTGAAAAGAGAAGGTGAAAACAAAGGATTTATTGAACACTATTCTGCTGCTTACAGAAAAAGGCAGCTCAGCTGAATTTAGGTGATTATTTTAAATCTTTCAATGAAATCATCATCAGTATGCAGTCATGGGTTCTACACAAGGGAATAAAAATCCTAGCTGTCTTCTTGTCAACAAGATCAATTGTAAGCATGAGCAGATTTATTTAATTTCTTAATTTTCAAATGAAAATTAGTAAGAATATTGAAATGCTCTGCTTATAAATCCAGCTACCTAGCTCCCTCTTGAGTCAAGATCCCTATGCTCAGGACAGAAATGCTTCTCATTGGTTTTGAGAATATTTTTTAATTTTGCTAGATTTATTTTACGTCTACTTATGCATAAATCACATCAAAATCAATTTCCTGTTACTCTGTAGATCACAAAGTTATGCAGAATGCATACATTTTGAGTCCAAGTTTTCGTATTTCCATATCCTGAGCTGAAATACAGACTGTATCATACATTCTTACAATCTTTACTTATTCAGATGCCGATTTACATAAAAACAATTCTCTGAAACACAAAATCGTGGGGCCAGATGTTCAAAATCACAACAAATCATATGAAATGTGGTAAAAGTATCCTTTGCAGAGTTCCCTCTATTCTTGTAATAAAACGCTTATATTTTATTGACGGAGTAGTTTGCTGATTATCTGCTAATGAGATATGCCTGGGCTCACAAGAACTAAAGTGTATGAGTTTCCCACTGGGTCTGGAGTTGGAAGGAGGTAAATCGTGCTGTGTGGCTGTTGTTTCTCTATGCAGGGGACAGAACTCTGCAGAAATTAAAATCATACCTTGATTGTCTAATGGGGGCTAATGCATGCAAGTGGAAAGAAGAGCTTATTAATTCCCTGCTAGGAAGAGGGGAAGATTAGTTGAATGAAGAGCACCTCCTGGGTGCAAGAAAGACTGTGGAAAGTTGAGCAATGGCCTCTGACTTGCTGGCTTCTCCTCACAGATGCCATCAGACTGCAGAACATGCATCTCTTGGCCTCCATTTCTTTGTTCCTTCTGAGTAGAGACTAAACTTTAAACTTAGGCTTTGAGGACTTCTAAGGTGTCTCTTTTTGTGCTTTGCAGAGCTCTGCTTTGTCTCTTCCTCTCTGATCCCATCCAGTTCTGGAAACCTACAAGAGTCTGTGAAAGGCTGCACTCGTATGGCCATTGAATCAGGAGATTTTGCTGCCTCTGGTGCCCGTGTGAGATGCAGTGCTTCTCTCCCCAGGAAGCGGAATGTAACAACTCCTTATGGCTGACATTTCCCACACTTGCTGAAAGATGAGGAGAGACTTGAGAGGTGGAACAGAAAGATACCGCCCTTCTACTAGATCACTGTCACCTTTTTGGTGTTCAGCCCTGACTAATCTTCTTAGGAAGAAGCCTGGGGTTAATTATCTGATGGCCTGGATCCCTTTCCAGGCTTGTTTGAGTCAGTCAGTATTCTGTTCCTGAGAAGAAATGCCCTGTTAGGAAGGTACTGGGCTCAGTCTATTTTCCAGACAGAGGAATACACTATTTTTCTGTTTGAATTATAATGATTATTTAAGTTTCTTACTGTAAATATTTTTCCCCGGGGAAAAGGCTATTTTTCCCTCATCTTAAACCTTATCACCAGCTATGGTCTGCCCCGTAAATGTGATTTTTATATAAAATAAAAACAGGACCAAATGGAGCAGGCACTTCATTGTTTTAGCCTAGTAATGCAAGTGACCTAATGCCTTTTAGGGGGGTTATACTGTAGTGGTATTGTACCTACATCAATATTTTCCTCATCCATTTTACAGTATAGATGTAATGAGGACTGTTAACGTGAGATATACCACTGGCAAGATTTTTATTCAGCTTTAATTGTTCTGAAATTTGAGATTTGAAATGGCTTTGCTCCTTTGTTAGTATGATGACGCTCCTACAACTGGTTGGAGTAAAGTTGGCTGGTTCTGCAGAGTCCTGGTGGTTTCCATGCTAATTATGTTCTCTGTTACCATCTTGTCAAGCAATTGCTGTGAATTACTTTTGACTGCATTTAAGGAAATGTTAACTGCATGCATTTAACTGCATACATACATAGGAGTCAGGATAGTAAAAGGCTGAATAGTTTTCACTTCCTATGTGTATTAAGTTATGTATTTAAGATAAGCAGAAATGTATTAAAAAACACAGTTCAAAAGGATATAAAAAGCAAAACTTTAGACAGTTGAAAGAAAATGGATCTGAGTAGCTTAGATTTTTAATTTCCTTTCCTTAGAATATTTATCTTTGTATGTTCATACTGGTGCATCAAATGCTGTAAGTTACTTTTTCAGCATAAAAGTTTTCTGGGAGACCATAATTTGCATACCCAAAATTTTCTGTGTCCAAATAACTATTGAATCTAGCAGAAGGGGAGCAAAAAATTTGCACACAGTTTCTAAATCCTGCTGTAATTACACAAGAAAAAAAAAATCATAGATATGGTGAGCGTGTATAAGTACACTTAGTGAACTCAACACAAACCCAAATGGGTACAATTAATTCTGAAAATGTTAATTTTCTCAGAAGAAGCTTTTCAGTATTTTACTAAATGAAAATAGTCTGAGGGTGGTCACTTGTATTTTGCAGTGCCATACATTTTCAGTTGTCAAGGATTAGTTTCCAGCTTTTATTGTTTCTTATCTGTGGCAGTCAGCCTGCTGTTCTGAATTTATTTTTATTTCTTTTCTATATTACATTTTGTTGCCAATTTGTTAGATTTTTCATTTCTAAGTAAAGCTTTCAGTACCATGCTTTCAGCAAATAAATTTTTTAAGTATATTGGCTTTAATGATCTCATTCACTTCGTAGGTTGTTATTTGTGTTCTAGAAATGAATTGTGTGGTCTAACTGAACTGGTATAACTATATTTAATTCTAACTTGATTACCTCTCTGCTGTTTTCTAGATAGAGCATACACTCAAATATACCAACATGCTTCCCATGACTCCATATGCTCCCATTGACTATGGCAGGATTTGCAAGCAATATATCTAATTGCACTTTTCATTATGTGGTCAATAGGCATATAAGTTAATTGCACAGTTTTGCTTTCACTTTAGGTATACGATAAAAATTGATTTTCCTTCCTTCTGACATTTACTATCTGGCCAGCACAAAACAGCCTCAACACTACTGAAGGTACAGTGCTCTCAGTAACTGGCATTCCTGCTGCTTCAATGATGGAACTGACTTTTGGCATGATGTATTACTTAGGTGATGTACTTGCAGACAACACATTCATATCCTTCCCTCTTCTTTGAAGTGCACTCTTAGTAAAGATGTGGATTTGTGCAATACATGTTTTGCAAGTTGCTGTTCTTTTTTTCCCTTCTTTTTCCTCCTCATCTGGAAAGGCCCAGAACAGCTGGCAATATCAGGAGCAACAGAAAGGAAGTGCATTTGGCCCCATAAGAGACCTTTTCACTTGATTGATACAAACATACACCAGAACCTTTCAGAGAAACTGCTCTTGTATTGCCTGACAACCATCAGGGTAAAAGCATAGATTGCTCAATAAAAAATCTCACATACCCCATTAAGAAGTGGGTATTTTATGTCTTTCTGGCTCTCCCTTTCTGTTAGGGTGCCTTGACCCATTCACTCTTGGCCATACAAGCTCTTCCTCTGTCAGCCCACCTTCCTCAACCCTTCACTGTTTTTCATTTCTCTGAGTTTGGCCAGCCAGCTTCAGATTCCCTGTGGCAACCAGTCTCCACTCATCATAGCCACAGCTGACATATTCTGTGTGTCTCTATATCTGTGTGGCAGGAGGTATAAATGTTTCACCATATTTTGTGAAAAAAATTAAAATTAGATCCTTTGGTAACTTGCAGCAAATGATGTGGCTTGGGTACCCTTTGGGTACTTGTGGCTTGGGCACCCTTTCCAACTTCTTATTTGTTGACTTTTTGATGCATCACAGTTGAGGGTAATTCCCTTTAGCTGGGAATTGGGCCAAAATTATGTTCATGTACAGATCTTTAATATTTCTGTCAAATTTATATGTGGTTGCTTTCCCATCTGTTTTTCCTGCTAATTTCCTGGAGATATTTGCCCACTGTAGTAAGGTGAGCAAAAGGATAATCAAATATCTGAAACTGTGGGGATTCTGAGTTATTCCAACAAAACTGAGTATTTACAGCAGGGGAAGTACTATGGGTCCTTGGGAAAGCACAGAGCAGGGAATGGCCTGTGAGCAAAAGTTAAATGCTCTCCTGATTTCCAATTTGCTTGCTGGGGATTTTCCAAATGGCTGTGCTAGGAACAAACAGAAATGACTCTGATTTTTTAGTTACTGGATGGTCTGGAGATGTTTTTATTATCTGTTTAACCATTGAAGACTCTAAGAGAGGCTTGAATGCCATTAATAACATTCACCTAAAGACAGCTTATGATAAAGCAACAAGAATAAAATTCAGGTTTTGTTGTGCCTGTGTAGATCTCTCTAAGGTAGCAGAAGAAATCATATGAAAACATTAGCAGACTGTCCTGAAACCTCCAAATAGGCAATTGATTGCATTTATGGCTGCAGGATGACCTACGGTGGCTGAAGATGACAGGCATCCAAATATTTGCAGTTCCAGTCATAAAGGATTTTGTTCCAGCACCTCCTGGTTTAGGGCCATTTTTCCTGGTATACACCTCCCAGCTGGATAAAGAATAGCCAAGCTGTGGGACCAGCTGTCCATCCACTGGGGAGGAGGAGTCAGTGTGTGCAATTGAAGGAGGTAGCTACAATGATGTCATGGTTTGACAAGACAGGTGTCTGTTAAGGAAGGGAGGAGTCTCTCTTGAAATAGAAAATGTAAACCCCCTCCCTCCAAATTATTATAATTTTGAAATTAAGGCACTCTCAGGCAAATATATGGGAGTAGGAATAACCATTCTTTATTGGGAAAAATAAAAAAGCAGTAATACAAAACAACACTGACAGAGTCAGAATATGACCTGACCCTGTGGGTCAGGGTGTTGGTAGCAGTCCCATTCAACGGTGGCTGCAGCCTTCCTGGAGTGACAAACGTGGTTCTGTTGAAGCAGTGATCTGGTAGAAGGGTGTACATTTCCTCTGGAGGTCCAGTGGTGGTGTAGATGGGCCTGGTCTTCCTCTGGGAATCCAGTGGAAAAGGCTGCCTGTGGTGTTCCAAATCTCAGATTATATCCAGGCAGGAATCCTTGGCTCCTCCCCCTGGGCGGAGCATCTCCCAATGGGATGATGTGATTTTTTCAGTCATGCAGTGACACTCAATGGCCCATTAGCAGAAGATATTTCCCTGGAGGGAGGATTGGTTGTGCAAGAGATAAAGAAAACTGCCCCACCTGATTTTAACAGGTGTCCCAATTAACAGAAGATGACTACCCCACCTCTAACAGATGGCAATAGAATACACACCCCTGGCCACATCTTGCATTTCCAGCCTAAGACAGATAACTAATTAATGGCATTTTCGCCTTTAAGTTAAGTAGAATTAAAACTGTGATTTTAGGTAAATGTGGGTGCAAGCAGAAGATAATCACTTGGATATTGCGTTTGGATAAGCTTCCCTTGGTGCTGGCAATGAGTGGAAATGTTGGAAACTGGAATTATATCTTTAAAGACTTTCAGAGCTGGGGTCTGGGATTGTGCATCTGCTTGATTGAAGATCATTGCTATATTCCAAGAGATAATGTGACTAGAACAATGATAAAATACGGTATTAGGTATTCTTAGTGATCTTTGTGTATTTTTCAGCCCTGTAGTCCTTGATGACCACACTGCTGTCTAAAACCACCTCTTCTTCTGTTAGTAGTAGCCAAGATGTGTTATTTTGTTGTCCTTATTTTGTGAAGTGGTTCTGTGGGCTGTGTGGATGAATGGGGGAAAGCATAGCTAGAGACATTACTGAAGAAAATCCCAACTGTCTTATCCAAAGGAAAGCTTGGGTGGAGTGAACTGGATTTAAAAATCTCTCCCAAATTTTTTTTTTTTTTCACAAGGAAAAAAAATACTTACATGATCTTCAGCTGGGAATTTGCTGATTTTTATCTCAAAATATTCACATAATCATGAAATTGTTTGAGTTGGAAGGGACCTTAAGGATCATTCAGTTCCAATTCCCTTCCCATAGGCAGGGACACATTGACACTTTTACTAGACCACATTGCTCAAAGACTCATCCAGCCTTGTATTGAACACTTCCAGGGATGGGGCATCCACAACATCTCCGGGCAACCTGTGCCAGTGTCTCAGTACTCTCATAGTGGTGAGATTGTCTTCCTAATATCTAATCTAAACCTAGTCTCTTTCAATTTGAAGCCATTCTGCCTTGTCCAAACACTCCATGCCCTTGTCTAATCACTCAATGTCCCTCTCCAGCTTTCTTATATGCTTCCTTCAGGTACTGGAAGGTGTTCCAGGGTCAGTCTGGAGCCTTCTTTTCTGCCAGCTGAGCAGCTTCAACTCTCTCAGCCTGTGCTCCAGCCCTCTGATAATCTTCATGGTCTCCTTTGGACTTCCTCCAGCAGGTCCATGTCCTTTATGTGTTGGGGAGTCCAGAACTCAACTCATTGCTTCAGAATCAGTGTTTGGTAAAAAATCGTGGCAGATGTACAGACATTTTCCTCCTAACTCATGTGGAAGAAGTGAGGGCAAAAGGATAAACAGTGTTAGTGTTAGAATCTGTGATGGGCTGTTTGCTACAAATTCTTGCTAGCATGCATTGGGGTGATGCCATTAACCATAAACAGTAGACTTATATTTGAGTTGTATTGATAACCAAATGAGTGGCAAAACCATTACTGCCGCATGCTCTCACATTTTAGGAAAGCTGAGTAAGTCACACCCATGAACTGGAGAGTCCTGTGACAATTTGCACTTTTGAAGTGGCTTGCTGTGTGCTAGTAGCCAGTTTTTTAAATTACCTTTAAAAGGTATCATCTTAAAATTAAAAAAAAAATCCCCAACAAACCCAAAACAATAATCTGTTTCTCCTCAAAATGTGACCTTCTAAGTCCAAATCATACCCATGTATGGCAAACAATAATATTTTAGAAAAGGGGACTTTGACACTCATTACAACTAGAGATGGAAACAATATGCAGTCAAAGATTCAAGAGGGCACATTTCCAATAGTATTAAAGTACTTGTTCCTAGACACAGTAGATCATGAGATATTGAATCTTAATCTCCTGGCATTCCTATATGCAAAGATGCTATTTTAAGACATATTATAAAGCTCTGAGAATGTTTTAATGATTGTTCTCCTTCTCTGACATTAGTTCTGGCTGGTTTCTTAAAAGCACTCTCAGGCAGTTATTTAAATAGTTGTCCTTCAGCGTGAGTGCGTACGTTAAACACTGATAGGTCTTTTGAGGAAGACTTAACCTGCCAGCGCAGATACCATGACTAAAAGGTAGTCTTTTCCCTAATTCTGCTGGTTTAAATCCCTCTTTTAATGCCTGCTCACCATTGGTGTCTCCGTGGCTGCCTAAGACATGTCTCTTCTGCAGATAGTGTGTCTGCTTGAGCTTAACAGTGGCATCTGGCTGATGCCAGGCATGGCCAGTTCATGGTGATGCTCTGGGACTTGTACTCCCTAACAGGCGGCTGGAAGGTCAGGAGCACCACTAAAAAGTCTCTCCTGAGTATAAAACTTGGAATTGGCATTATTGCCCATATATTTTCAGTGTATTCACTATGGCTGTGAGTACACTAATAACCACTGTGAGCACAGCTGTTTTCCAGCTGAAGCAGAATTGGTAAGATTTGTGTATGCCGCCTTCCAGAAGCCTGTGGTCTTGCATGGCTGTTCTTAGCTACCAGCAAAACACACATGTAGATATGATGAGACCTGTCCTGCTATAGTTTAACTTCTGGGTGTGCTCATACTACTAGCCTGGGTATATTTGTCAGGTCACTTCTCCAGAGTGCAAGAGAGATATGTCAGTGCTTAAAAACTGCAAACACAGAGTAGTATATTTGTCCTTTGCTCCAGCTTTTACAGGGCTGCTCACTGCTCAGGACATTTTTCTCAGCCAGCACAGATGATTTAAACAGATCTGGCAGCCAGGCAACATTGAAATACCTGAAGTCAAATTTTATTTTCCCTTGAGAGGGATTTTATGAATAAAACACAACTGATGGAGCAATGGAAATCTCTTTAAGGAAGATGCATGTTCCCCTTTGGGAGATGCATCCTATCAACAAATCACTTCACTATTTCTAGGCCAGGATGCTTCAGAGGTGCAAGCTGTTTTCAGATTTTATGGTTTAGTTCATAACTAACACCATCTCCATTTCTAAGAGTTATTTTCAACTTCATTTGGGTGAATAAAAACTTAAGTATGTGATGAAATTACCCCAAGTTATCAAGTTTAGCTAATCCATGCTTACTTGCTGATGTCAAAATCATAGTGTTAGCTTTGTTTACAAAGATGTCAGAGTACCTGTGCTGGCTAAAGGAGCTTGCGGAAACAATAACAAGGCTGTCTGCACAGGGTAGACCAGAGGAACTGCTGTTATATGTCTGAAGAAGAATATGACATCTTCTTGGTTTCATAAATGTCTATACATCTGGTCACACCTGTGAGTGAGTTAAGATGTTGGAGAAAATCAGTATAACATTCTGATCAGGCTGGCTCACAGGCAAGCCTTGCCAGTGAATTGTTCTGAAAACTGAACTGCAACACCTGTGAGACCAAACCATGGTGGGACAGGGTAGTTTTGACTCTGGCAAGGCTCTTGTAGAGGTCTTGTGCCCAGGAAATGGAAACTAGCATTTGAAAATGACCTGCTGTTGCCTGAGCTCAGGTACCATCAGCTTTAACAAATGCCAATCTGGGAAGGAGGACATGAGTAATTTCAAATCATGCACAGGGTGCCTAACCTAGGTTTACCACAGTGACAGTGACTTCTGTGAGATGGAAAATGTTCTTCCTCACTTCCAGTAGTTCTGGTGCCCTAAAACACTGAGGAATTTAAATCAGGGTGGTATGGAGTTTTGTTGTTGGAGGTTTTTGTGTTTTGTTTTGTTTTTCTTTGTTTGCTTGTTTGGCTGTTGGTTAGGGTTTTTGTTTATTTTTTGTTTTGTTTTGTTAGTTTATTTTTGTTCTCATTTTGGGGTTTTGTATGTTTGTTTGTTTCTTTGCGGGTTTTTGTGTAGTTTGTTTGTTTTTGCCCTTTTTTTGTTTTTGTTGGTTATTTGTTGGGTTTTTTATTGTTTGGTTTTTAATGGAATGATCCCAAGAGGTTTGCAGGCACAGCTTTGGTGCAGTCGTCCTCAAATATGTGGTAGCATATCCTGGTCTTCTAACCTTCCCATGAGATGGAGGCTTGTGCCTGCTTCTGCAGGACACAGAGCAGAGTGACTATATCCAGCTGCCTTTATATTTTTCTAGGATAATACAAACAGGAAATTTCACAATACCCTAAATTAATCAATCTGAAGTTCATTTCACTACGTTTTAAAAACTGTGAAATGGGCAGGCATTATTTAAACATATGTAATACTTCAGAATAGCGAAGATCCAACTGTTGTATTAATGGTAACATCCAAAGCAAAGTTTAGATCAGGTGTGAGAAAGTGCAGGACTATTGTCTATTAGGTAAGGTCTTAGTTTTATACACTCCATTTTATTTTTTTTTCCATGAAAATACATTACTTTCATACACACAAAATTCCTGTACAATAGTTCTGACAATTTTCTCTTCTATTTTGTATTGCATACTGCCACTCATTTCTTTAGGTTTCCTTAATGCAAAGTATATTTTAATGAACTTAATAATTAAACCATATTTTAGTTTAAATCAACTGACTGGAAAGCATTCAGTTTCCATGTTTCTCTTTCCTTAATCTGGTACATAAATGGATCCTCTTTTTTTTTTTTTTTTTTTTTTTTCACTTCAGTGGCAGAAAACTTGTATTCAACCATCTTTGGTCTACATTTAAATGTGCATAAATTCTTGTACTATGTCATGGTTCTGACTGAGACCTACCAAACGTACAAAATCAAGGGACAGACTCTGCTTTAAAGACTGCGTAAATAATTATGTACCACTAGATTTAGTTTTCATTTTTCATTGCATATGTTTCAGAGTCTATTGTGCTATAAAAAATATTTTTGTTTTTAGATGGTTATTATAGGCTCATTTGCCTAGATTTGGTTCTAGGCGTCATATGTTTTTCATAGAAGAAAACTTTCCACAGTCAAGCCTGCAGAAGAATTGAAAGGTGCTTTTTTTTTTCCTTTCAAAATGAGGTTTTGTTTCATGTGATTAGGGAGACAGTATTGGAAATGGCATTCTTGGGGTCAAAACTAAGAACACAAGATTCATCAACACCAACTGTAATTTTAAAACACAACTTGTAATTTCTGAATGTTTAATGTTTGTGGTGCTTAAGAACTATGCAATGGAAGTTTAAACTGCTGTCTTGAAAATGAGCTATGTTAGAAACCTAAAGAATGAAATGCCATCAAACAAAAATCTCAAATAGTAATTTAATCTAATTTTTTTGCGATGTTAGGGGAACTTCCCAGCCTGACTGTTCCTGAGGCCCCTGGCAGCCTCACTCCCAAGGTCAGAGACTTTCGCTGCTGGGACTGAGGCCCCTCCACCGTGGGCGGCTCTGGTGCCCCGAGTGGTCCCTGCTGGGCTCCTGCACACCCCCTCAGTCAGACCAGGCTTCCTCACTGGCTCTACACTTCCCCTGGCAGAGTCTTGGATGTCTCATTCCATTTACCTTTATTCACAGAAACAGCTCAAGCTGAGGTGCTGCTGGGGAAGGATCCCCAACAAAGGAACACCTTGGCTTTTATCCACTCACTGTCCAGGCTGGATGCAAGTCTTGCTCCTTCTCCTTAGTCCTATACTCCTGGCTGGCCACTGGTTCTTGTGCCCTTTGTTAAACACCTTTTTTAGTAGCTCATGGCCTCTTGTCTCAGACTCCCACCCAGAGCTCAATCTGCATCTCAAACTGCAGCTTACAAACTTGTCTACCTACACCAGACGTATTCCTCAACACCAATATGTATCACCTCTGTTGTAAAACAAATTGTTGAAGCTGACAGTCTCTTGGGCATTAGGGGGGCCATGGAAATCCTCCTGCTCTCTGCCTGCAGTCCCTGTGGATCTAGTAATCCTACAGTTTATTTTGGGAAAGTGCAGAAAGGTGACAAAACATTAGGGACACCTAATATGAAAGAATGGCTTTCCAAGTGCAAGGGATATTTTGTAGTTCCAGTTTTATCCCTGCAAGGTTCAGAATTGCTGGGACTCCTGTGTAGCAACATGATTACATGTCCTTTAATCTACCCTGTCTCTTGTGAGAGCTTTGAAGGGAGGTGGAGTAAACAGAGTGGATAACTTTAAGCTTACTTTGTGCCTCTTGATGCCATCTGAGGAAAAGGTATTGCTCTACATGAGACTATGTTCCAGAAAAAAAAGATCATACCTATTTATAGAAACAAATAATGAAAGAGAATATCAACTCTAGTTGTCAATGTAATATCTTCTCTGTTATTCTAAGAGTTATTTAACTTCTAGTATTTGTGAAAATACAGCTCCAACATGAAAATGTAATTTCAAACTGTCAGGCTCCAAGAGCTGTTGCAGGAAAAAAGGAATACACAATCGCAATATCTATGCTCAGTTGAATTCAGCCTTTGAAATGGCATTCCGCCCTTACAGATACAATGAAGATAAAAACAAAAAAATAGTTAGTTAATTAATTCCTTGACATATAAGATTGCTGATCTTGACTTTTCATCAAACTTTGAGGTATCTCCTTATTTCTAGGGACCACATGAACTGTACCTAAAACACTTTAATTCTTGTCTCCTTTCCATGAAATGCCTTTATGAGGCACAGAGGGCTATTCCAAAGCGCAGAAGTGGCTCTCTGTGTGTTACTTATTCATCACAGGGAGCTCTGACTTCTTGGTTTATCTTCACAAGGATTGTAAGTTGGTCACACGCAAGTATTGCAAGACATTTTGTTCCACACAAGTACTTTCTAACCCCCTGAACTCCCAAGCTCCAGAGGAGTCTGATACATACTGCTTGTTATTAATGTGCTCTAGCCATTGCTTTCCAGCCCTTCTGAGGTAGGAGCAGGAGATGATATCAGCATTGTGGTTATGCAAGAGACCACACACAAGTAAAGAATGCAGGTGCAGCTGGGGAGGGAAATTGAACCTTTTGCAGCAGGCCGAAGTGAGATCTGTGCGTTCAATGGGAAGAAAGGTACACTGACACTGAACTGCACTGTTGCAAAAAAGGGTTATTTTAAATTGTCTAGGAGCTGGTTTTCTCCCTTTCCACATCTAAGCACTTGCTGAGAAAACACAAACAATTTATAAACGCAAAAGAAACTTGATTTGAAATATTTGTATATTCAGCTCTTGCAAACCTGTCTTTCCTTTGTTTCTTTGTTCTACTATTTTTTCTGCCTTGCTTGTTCTGATTTCTGTGTCCATAGGGTCAGGTAGAGATACCAGAGCTCACTTTAATGATCTGAGAACGCTATTGAAAGCAGCCAGTGCTCCAAACTGGCTCCCTCATCCTGCTAGGAGAAAAAGCCCTGTTCTTTACCTCCAAACAAGTGTTGATAACATAAAGCCTGAGGGACATGATCTGTCTCTGCAGGGTTCCCAGATCAGTCTCTACTTGGTCTCTCACTTCCTCAACCACGTCCGCTCCCAGTCTCACATGCTCGCACCTTCTTTTTTTGTCTCTTTGGATACATGCATGACAGTAGGGCTAAGAATACTTTTGGCCGAGAACTTCAAAGCTACCGCAGGAGACAGATGCATCATTCTCATTGAAGTTCATGAGGGCTGTGTTCTAAATTCTCCATGCTGCTTGGGGAGTTTTTTGCAGTGGCTGATGTACCAATACCACTGGAATACTGTAATCCAAATAACATGTGCAATCAATGTTATCAAACTGATGAGCTGCTGATATTACCCTGGATGCTTGTTTGACTTCTGCTTTGGGCTGCCCTGTATAGCATGGTGTGGCCTGGCTTTGTGCTATCCTCTGCCCTTCCTGTCCCCTGCCTCACCTGAGCTGCCCTCCCTGCCTGTTTGCTTGCCAGCTTCCGCTCTTTGAGATCCGCCCTCTGCTCAGCCAAGCCCTAGTGCAAAACTGCTATGCAAGGGGAGATCCGTGGGGTCAGAGTATCCAGGGAATGGAAAAGTTTTCTTGAGGTGATCGCATGTCCTTGAGATCAAGGGGGAATATCAGACCTTCTTATGCTGCAGTCCCTGCCACTGTGTAATGTCCCTAAAAGGTCTTGATCTTACAGGGCAGAGGGACAGATTAATGGACAGACTCCTGCCTTGCTTGCAGGAGACTGCACAAATTGCCTTGTTTCTCCCAGAGACTCAGTGGTGTTTGATGCCTTTTTTGGTATAAGTAGGCGTTTGGAGTGGTATTGTCAATCACTAGTTTGGAGTGGTATTGTCAATCACTAGTCTGTACATAATTAAACAGCTTTCAGTTTTCTAATGCTTTTTACCTGTGTGTTAGTCATACAGTCATTAAAACAGCTGGAAGATGTATTTGTTACATCACTGATCCTCTATGGTTTTCAAAGATTCCATTTTATTGAGAATAATAAAAGTGGAATTAGGATGCAAGTGTCTACGGTCTCAGTTTTAAGCATGGATTTAGAGAACACTGTGCTGCTTTGTCTTAAACCCCATGTACTATGATACTAAGAAGAATAATGCTAGTAGGGGAATTTAAAGGGAACAAATCATCATTTCTGCATTAAAAATGTAAGTGGTATCTGATCTGGCCTTTCTCTTCTTTCAATTAATCACCCTGTTTTAAGTTTCTTACAGGTTTATTTTCACACATACTAAAATAACTTCCAATGGTTTTATGAAGACTGAACATCTGCATTTTTTAAAACTTTTTTTTCTCCAATGAAATCTGCTGATTGAAACTAAATAATAAATCTTGATAATTTTCAGTGCAGGAAGCCTGAAAACTAAATCAACTTTTATTTTGCATTTTCCCTCATCTTTGGAAGATGCAAAATCTTCTTCTCTCCTGTCCAACAGTAATAATAGAAAAAAACCCCAGTCCATCTCCCCAAAGAGATTAAGACTTTGTGAGAAAAAAAAAATTACTTTGAAACTTTTTTCTAAACATAACTCTCTCCCACCACTATGACAATTTTATTAATTCTTTTTCCCTGCATCTTTCATGTTTGTTTGTTGTCTAATTTAAAAGCTGTGCAATTGAGAGCTGTTTGACTTCTCTTTTGTAGGAAGGTGACTAGGAGTGGAGTAAAGCTGTGGAAGCTTCCCAAGTTTTGTCGAAGACATGCTACTGCGAGCCCCTGGAATGGCTCAAGGGCTTCCCATGGGAATCACAGCTGTATCAACATGGCAGTCACCTGTACCTGAGGCCTCCAGTTCTGCAGACATGGAAAAATATTTTTGCTTTCTAATGGCTTGTTCTTTGATTTTATATATGCAAAAAAGCTGAAATAGACAATGCCATGGGTATATTTAGTTGATGCTAACAAGCTTTAAAACAAATGATTATTTGGCTGCAGAGAAGAAAGGTTGATTGTATGCCCCAGGGGTGGGACAGACTTAAAGATAAGTTGAGCACCTTGACAATGGGAGAGTAACACGTGACTAGTCTGTAACTTTATGGCACCAAACTTTTTAGCCTTTTTTTTTATCTAGACCTTTTATCCAATTGAGCTGCTTGTCCCTCTTCTGTAGGAGAAGATGAATGTATAGTGAGCTACTCTGTCATGGAACTACCCAACTGTGAAAGTGTACTGGATATAATTAAACCTATCTGTTCTGTAGCTGATTTACTGGAAAGATGCTACATATGTTTATTTTTTTCTGGGAAGTGTCACTGGTTTCTGGCAGAGACCAGCTCATTTTGAGACTGGAATGGCTTGAGAAACCTGATCTATGTTTGAAAGTGGCCCCTCTTGGAGCAGCGGGATGGACTAGGTGACCTCCAGAGGTCCCTTCCAGCTGAATTATTCTATGATTCTGTGGAAGGTTCCTCGATCTACTCAGGGATATTATCCTTTAAAGCCTCCATCCGGCCACGTTATAAACTTGGACTGCATGGGCCATCAGCCTCTTCCATGCTAAATCTGGCAGATGAAGAGAGAAAAGTTACAGCATGTGTACAAACCATGTATCTGTAGCATGTGTCCATAGGTATATCTAGAAGGGTTAGAAATGCTAAAAAGGAAAGTTTCAGCTTTGAGAACAAAGCTATTAAGAAGTGCAGAAAGGGAGTTTTACTGGGGAAAGCAGGGTGTGGTGAAGTTTCATTGTCCTGTACCTGATCAAAGATATTGGGTAAAAAATTGATATTCACTCAACATCACTCTATAAGTGGTAGTGAATTTTAAAAAATGCTTTTCAGCTGCAGTGGTAGAAAACCTGCACATGATGGTGGTTTGGAACAGGAATGGGCCATCCTGAATTTATATCTGACACTTAAATAACAGAAAAATAGTGAGTCTGGAGTAAAACCTCTCCTCTCCAAACCTGAAAAGCTGTACCCTCACAGCTCCAAGTAATAGCTATGGCTATAAAAATCTCTTTTCTGTTCTACAGTATTTACTGGTTTATGGTAAGGCATGGGGATCCTAGACACTGTTTAATAGATTTAACACAGATGCATAACCCTGGAAAGGGTCATGTCCTAAACCTTTTTTTATGATCATCAGATTTTGTAGCGAAAAAAAATAAAATGTCCTGTAATAGTAGACAGGAAGAGAGCGTCTGCCTATTTAGGCAGGTTCACAGACCCACTAAATCCTTTTCTACTCAGTTGGATGTTTGGTATATTGTAGCAGACTCTTACCAGCAAAATGGGCCTGACTTTGAAGAGCAGTCCCTGAGGAACTACTTAATTATGACTCTCAGGGAGAAGCTTTAAAAACTAATGGGAGCAGTCTGTTTGTTTTCTTTAAATGGTTAATCAACATGACATGTTGTTACTAATGGATAGTTAATAAAGACAATCTAAATTCCCAAGAGAATGGGGCATCCAATAACTATGTGTAAGAGATGTGCCAGTGCAAAAACAAATCCAGAGCTTTTCAGTCAGTGTGACCATTGCTATGGAGAACAACTGACAGGGAAGGCGTAGATGATAGTAAGAAAAGGAGGAATTCCTTTCATGACTATGGGAATTTTCTTGATTTTTGTGATAAATTGATAATTATTTTTCATTGATTAACAGGACTTGGAAAACTAAAAAGGTTAGAATAGATTACACTCCAAGCTCTGAGAAAACTTCAATTAGGCAAGAAAAAGATGTGCTTGAGATGAAGATAGGAAACATTCTATTAGAGTGACAGAAAAGAGACCAAGATTATTTATGTGAGAAAGAAGGTTGGGAGGAGGACTGAGAGGAGATTCAGAATCAGGGTGGTAATGTTATCAAGTGTTGGAAGTGGTGTTAGAGTGTGAAGCCAGTGATAAAACTAATTGAAGGACATTCTCTTTGGTTCATTTTAATTTCCTGGTACTTAAAGTTTAAAAAAGCACAAAGTTTTGTAATTTAAGAAAAGTAAAATAAATAAAAAACAAAACAACCAAAGAAGTTTTCAGTGATGATTGTGGAGCTGATGCTGAATTTCCTGGATCCATCATAAACAGTCTTGGCATGCCAGTATCTCCTTAGCCCAGGCTTAGAATTAGGGATCTATTTGACTTGGTCATTGCAGATCCTTGGTGATCCACTCTTTCACTCACTAGTGCAAGGAAGTAGGTTTTTTTAATGTGGTAAGTTTGTCTTCTGGTACCAGATGGCTCAGTTCTGAGCCTGTGGACAGAGGTACAGGAAGAACAAGAATTGCTTATTGAAGGGATAAGTGAGGTGTTCCCATTCTTGAGACAGGCTGGAGATCATCCAGCACAGAGCTAGCAGGGGGGAAAAACTAGATAGGGCAGTTCTGTGAGACAAAATTAAAAGATAAAAAAATCAGAGTCCCATGTGAGATCGGGATGTAGTGGAATTTCAGAAAGACATCCTGGTTAATTTTTTTTCCCAGTGGCCCTGTTTCATTCTCACTCTGGTGGCCTTAGGTAATGTCATATGTGAAAGATAACTGTGGGTAACATAGTACAGTTGTGCAAAGCAGAGCATGCAGATAAAGACAGCTTTGTGATACAACAGGTAGTAAATAATATTGAATGTATTGCTTTCTAGCACTCCCCTGTGCAGGTGTATTTGTTACAAACTGGCAGATAGCACATGCTGAAAATATACTACACTCAGTGTATATGTTTCTATGATTTATCTGCATGCTTTTCTATAGTGTACAACACTTTGAGACATTTTTATAAATTATGGCACTCAAATCCATACGTCATAGTATTTGGTACATGCTCTCTTGTAGCATTATCTTGGGAATCCAGAGTACATAGTACTTCCTTTGGAGGAGAAATTTATCAATTGCTGCATCTGCAGACGCCTTTGTAGCACTTGAAAGAAATGTGTTAAAAAAAAGAAAATCCTAATGCAAAACCAACCAAAAACCCCTATCTGTTCAGACTTCCACTTAAATATTTGGTTTTACACTATATTTAGGACCCCCTGGCTGTCAGCCAATACAGAGCCTATCACAAATCTAAAACACTAGGTGGAAAGACCATGTGACTGCTAGTTTAATTTTTTCCCCCAAATGCTTCTTTTGTTGGTGCATCACTTAATATTGGGCTATTAACGTGCATGGGAAATAATGTTAACTGCACTTTTGGAGTTTTAGAAAATATCTATCAGGCTTTTTTAGTCATGTTAAGGGAGTATTCTGTTAATAGAATATATGATATTTCCACCACCAGGACTAAACACATTGTTTGAGACCATGAAGTGCCCAAGTGCTCAGCAGAATCGTGAAAGCAGAGCCTGACAGAAGAATGATGGCAAGATGATGGGTCTGTGATGGACCTACAGTAGGACCCCTGTACAGTTTTTCAATGCAATTGTGGCTGACTTGTTTTGTCTCATTGACATGGGAATACAACTAATTCACAGGCACACCAACAGGCCACTAATTACAGACATCAAGGTTTGGGTACTAGGAACTAAGGAGGTAAGAATCAGCAATGTTTAAAAGCCTTCACTCCCCGAATGTGTAGTCAATTATTCTTAGATGAAAGAGGGGTTTAACTGTCCTGACTAGTCAGTGTGGATCTGCTGATTGTTACAAGAGATGGTGCCTGTCTGAGTGGGAATTTCTATCCCCAAAATCCTTCTGACCTTTTACAGCATGCTCACAGCCTTTTACTTGGGACCCTGGTTCCCAGCTTCCCCATGTGTTTACTCTGTCTTTCAAGGTACTTTGCCTCACTCTGTGCTACTCTGCTGTGCTTACGTTAATGAATGTGGGAGCACCTTCCTCTAAGGGGTGGAATCCATGACTCTGAAAAGTTCAGGTGTGGAAAAAGTTACAGAAATAAAAAGCCTTGTGATCACTTCAGATCCATGCTGCTCGTGTAGCAAAGTTAAAATGGAAAAAATTAGACTGGAGAAACTGGAGATTAAGTGGAACAGTTTTAGAAAACCAGCTGCAGGTAAGTAGGTATGTTAGTCTGAGACCAGTAATCCCACTTATCTTTTGGGTGCCTTAATCAAATTTTTCACAAAGACATTTTACAAAACTCCTTTCAGGTGTTATGGGCCAGGCTCTGGTTTTAGATGCTTGGCAAAGGCAAGGTAGTTCTTGCAAAATTCTTGGAGATGCCTTGTTTTATGAAGTTCAGGCATAGAGGAAGATTTCCCCTGGAAGATTTGAGCCAAGAAAAATCACTCTCCTGCTGCAGTGTCTAGCCTAGGTAATATTATTTTATGTTGCTGAAGCACTGAGAGCTATATACAGATATTCAGAGCTGTCAGGAAGCACTCCCTGACCTTTCTAAGCTGCAGGTGAACCTACACAGGAATTATCTCCTCTTGATACACCATCACCTTTCTTCCAGGGCCCCACCCCTGTGCCTGCAGCCATCTCCGAGTACAAGGCAGCAGCTGGTTAAAAGTGTAGAGGAACAGTACATGATTGTTTAGGACAGGAAGTTGCAATATCCACTTGCAAGAATGTAATTGCTTTTGAGCTGGAACAGGGCCAGGACGGTTGATTCCAGCTGGTAGGAACAGCTGCAGCTGTGAAGGCAGCCAAATCTGGGCCCGCTGCACGGAGGGAGGGGAAGGGGAGAAACAGAACTTGCCAGCAACCTTCTGAACTCAGAGGTGTGCAGGGCAGAGCCCTGCCCAGGTGCCTTCTCCTCCGCACTCCACTGTGTGGCCCATGGGAAAGTCTGCAGAGGAGCTGGCCAGGGACTGTAGCCAGCCACAACCCAAGACTTCTGGCACTCAGAGGCTCCACAGAATTTTGCCTGGACTAGAGCTAGCCATGCTGTCTGCCTGTTTGTGTCCATCCTCCCATTCTCTTTTGTTCAGCTTCTTCAACTCTGTGTCACTTCCTTCTTATCTCTTTGCCTACCATATTTTACCCCATCTTTCTTCCTTTCATTGCCTAAACCTTTTGGCTAATCCCCCACTCCAATACCCAGAAGCCGCTGTTTTATGTGCATTGTGCTTTCCAAGGGCTTGTGAGTTTCTCACCACTAGGTCTCTGTTCAATAAGCTCCTTCTGTGGAGCAAGTCTGCTGGTCTCTGGGTATGGCACCCGGCACAAGCCTCATTCTCCACTTGTTCTTAAAGTGAAAAGAAGATTACAAGTAGCAGTGAACTTTGTTAGCATTGTGATATTATATTGTGAATCATACTTTAAATGGAGCATGCTAACTTAAATACACTCCAAAATCTTACTCTGTGGTCAAAGAATTTTGCTCTTTCTAAAAGAGGGGACCTGTCCACGTGAATCCAACATACAGATTAAACACAACTGTACAAGCAGATTATTTTAAAATTTAAAGCCCTATTTGAAAACATTAAGAGCAAAAATGTACTGAAACGGGTATCATGACACTCTAACAAAACAGTGGCTTGATTTTCAGGCTGAACTGTGAAACTACAGGTTTTGTACTTTCAGAACCTTCTCAGGTCTTTTTTCAGCTGCACTGATTTTTCAGCGTTGGCAAATAAAGAGAGTTGTGTGACTTCTGAGAGTGTCAGGTCTTCCAAACTGTCTAATGCTGTCTGCCACATGCAATCATGGAAAATAAAAATGCTTTTCCTTTAGAAAAATCTCCTGGAGGTTCCTTGTGCATGGGATTGCTTCCACCACCTTACTGTGTGCCAGGGAAGGCTAGTTTCACGGGTTATTATTTCTCCTTCCTAGCAGGGCCAAGTCTTCTGTCAGCTCATGAAGTTTCTGTAAAGGCAGGTCCTTTACCTTTTGACTCTCTTGAAGTATATTGGGTACCTGGATACACAAGAGAGTTTTTTAATACTCGTGTTTTTAAATTCACCAGTCGTGATGAAAAACACTTTGATCTTACCCAGCTACCTTAGCCTGGTTTAAATTAAAGGAGTGTTTTGGGAAGTATGCCAGGAGAAGTACTTACAGCATCCAATATAGGCAACACAGTTACGAATGTTTATAAAAAGGTAAACAAAGAAATTACAGAAAGAGAACACTTAATCTAATCACAGCAAGCTCATATCTAACAGAATCTTTTGGGTTTCAGCTGGTTTGTCATTGCCCCAAAAACCTTGCAGAGTTTTTCTGTCCTTTTCATCTGCAGCTTGGGGAAAACCTGTGAGGGCCAGCTTGGTCCTGATTGAAGGGATCAGCTCCCTCCTAATGACTTTTTTTCTTGACATTCTTCCTTTCACCTCCAGGCAGAGCTAGCTTAATGGTATGTCCTCCATGGGCCTATTACTGCTTAGATGGGAGCTGTGGCCTTAGAGCTTTCCTTTGTTGTCAGAGCTGGCAGTGTCTGTGTTTCTGTGGTTCACAGTTTTCACGCTCCATACTTTTGAATCTCCTGCCAACTTCTGTGGTAATAAATGCACTTGTTCTGAATTCATGAACGGGCTCAGTGACAATGATGATGTCTAACTCATGATTTGGACTAGGCATGGGGGTAATCAACCCCATGGAGAAACAAAGGATATGACACACTTGGCCACACCAAATTTAACCCTCAAAAGATGCTTTAGCATGCCCTTTTAATCAAACTAGGAGCTAACCTTTTTTCTGTCAAACAAGCACTATGGTGTGGTTTTTCATAAATGACAGGCTGCATTTGGAGAGAATTATTGATTAATTGATTTATGGATGGACGTCCGAAAGTACAAGGTGAATAAGATAAGGGACAATGCAATAGAAAAGGTAGTATTGTACTGGTTTGAGAGCTGATATAAACAGAAAGCTTTATTTTTGTATCTGGGTGTCAGCAAGAGAGTCTGTTACACACTTGAACATGAAGGGACAGAGCCCTCAGGCAAGCATCCTGGAAAATTTGCTGAAACATCCTTGGGGTGAGGTATTGGATCATCCTGTATGCTGCCATGAGACAGCTGCACTGAATATTATGAAAATAATCAAAAAGAGTATATATGACTTTTTTGAAAATCTGCTTTCCAAATCCACTGTTAAATTGAATGATTTTACTGTTAGTTGAATGTGCCTAATATATATTTCTTAGTACGCATAAGAAATCAAGATACAGTTTGTCTCTCTCATGGTTTTAATGTACATTCTGGGAGATATTTTATTTGTTTTTCAAATTCTGAGTATTCAGTGAAAATGTCCATTGATACCTTGTTGCCCATTCTGATATTCTTTGCCATATATCCTCATGCCTCACTCAGGAGCTGGGGCTGACCTTATGTGGTGTAAAGTTGTGACTTGTTTTCCAAATGCAAGTCTGTATCCCTCTTCTGCTGTAAGGTTGGAATATAAAATATCTCCCTCTTCAGTTGAAGTAAGAATTTTTTCTATGGTTGTTAGCATTGAATGACTTCAATTACTCATATACTCATACAATTCAAAGCTTGTAGGAATTACCTGTAACATGCTGTGCCCCACCGGATATCTACAGCAGCACAATTTTTAGAATAATACAGAGCATCTATTTAAAAGGATGGAGCCTAATTTTTAGATTTGGAATATAATATTTTCCATTTTTTTGTAAAATGTAGACATATTGCTGTTCAGAAGAACATGCAACTACAGACGCTCCAGAGAAAATGGACTACAGTGTTGAATTTATGTATAAGAAGTTCAACTACTGCTTCTTCAAAGCTCTGGCTACTGCTGTTTTTGCAGCTCCAGCACTGCTCAAAAGCATCAGAGAACTTGCTTTCCATGGCCATCTCTTGTCTGTCTCTTATGTGTCTCCCTGACATAGGCAAAATTAGTGGGAGCATGGAGGTAATTCACCTCACTTCTTCCCTTAGTGTTGAACAGTCAGTATTTATTAAACTGAATCTTGATGTTTTACATGCAAATAAAATTGCAAATAAGCAGTAGAGATTCATAAGAGCAAACTATTTTCTTTAGCTTCATTCAGTATCGAAGCCAAAATTCAGTTCAGCCTGCTTTGTGTATTTAGTTTCAGGGATTTGTGAGGGACTGCTATTAGTGAAAACTAATGCAAATGAATGATATGTTTGCTTTAAAAATGACTGCAAAAAACACATACTAGATTCCAGTCAGTGGTAATGTTTTGAAATTCGTCCTTCCTTGGATGCATACAAGGCTAAGTGTTTAGGAGAAAGCCTTCACAATTTGTATTTTAACACTAAATACAAGCTTTTAAATTATCTATTTACACATGTAATTCAAACTAATTCACAAGGTAGTTGGAGGTCAAACATTAATTACTGAAGAAATTTTGCCCAAAATATGAGCCAGCTTCTTCTAGAGAGCATGCAAATAATCAGGGAGGAGCAGCACAGGGTGTCGGGAATAAGCTGCTGGGACATGGTAGTATTGTGAAACCTGAGCCCCAGGGTACAGAGGCTATATGGGCAGAGGAAGAAATAAGACATAACTGAATCACTGTGAAATGTGGACAACTTAAAATTCACCTTATGAATTACTTTCTTTTGGATACCATGCAATATTGTGATGGTGACATACTAGCTTTAGAAAAGATCTGTTTCAATCCAGTCTTCCAGAACTATGGGATGGAGACAACTTCAGAACACACTGTAGTAATAAGCACCTAAAGCACATGTATTTACCTGAGAAACACTTTCACTTCAGTGTGAAAGCTTTTCTGGGATTTGCTAAACATGTCCACACAGAAAGTACAGTGAAAATGTATTCAAGTAAGTTCTTTTGGTTTTGGGGGAATGTCATAAAATGTTATTTGAGGTCTCATTGTTTAAGCAGAGTGGTGCAGTTGCTCTGTGAACATCTCTGAAATGCCTCCCTGTGAACATAGTTAACTAAGGACTGTCTTTCTATGGTTTCTAAGATTAAAAAAGCTCCCACTATTAAATACTTGTTTGCTATTTACCAGTCAATTTTCTTCTAGTCTAAAACATATCCATTTTTTTCAGTAATGGATGTAGTCTGTTGACATTTGGGCTCTGTCAAGGGCTCCTACAATATGTGAGAGAAATCTGTCCATTGGCATCTCTTTATCATGATGCTTGCTGCTCCTCTACAGCTAGAAGAAAAACAGTTAAAGCAATAAATCTGTAAAAACAGAGATTGAATGTAAATGGCTACCATAAAGCAATAGGTTCTAAATCCACCAAGGGCTGTATTCAGATGGGTAATTTGTTTGTTTGGCTTCATAACTGTGTGCAAGCCAGAAAGAGAAATAGATGCTACCAGAAAAGCAACATCTGATCAAAAGCGGTGGCTGGAGAGAAGAGGGGGAAGCTGGAAACACTCTTTCCTGTTACTATGGCTGCCAAGCCTTGTTTCACAACTCCCACTCTATGTTCCTTTTGTGGAGCGCTGTCTACAGCAAAGCCCCACAGACCCTCTGCTCCTCTGGGGAGATGTGAGTGTCACTGTCCGGCAGGACCTGGCCTGGTGCTATCATGTGGGAGTAGTGCCAGGCAGTGGACCCTCAAACACTGTAGTCTAATGAGGCTGTGGCAGTTTGTGACCTAATGTGCTTGAGGACATGCATGTCCTTTCTCCAAATGAAGGGCTTTGCCTGACCCTCTAATCTGTTCCAAGAGTGAATCTCGTGTGGAAGTTTTCTGACAGCTTGCTTTGATGCTGCTGAGGGATGGGGTACCAGGAGGCTGGTAATGTGCTTGAGGTCTGAGCTGCCAAGGACTTAAGAGAGTTTACTTAATCGAAGACCAAAATCTGCTGCAGTCAATGGGAGACTTGCATTGACCCTAGAGCTTTTTGGATCAGGTTCCAGATGATTAATTCCTCATAAACAAAGAGGAAAAAAGAGATTCCAAGGAGTCAGGCCTGGAAGAAAGACAAAATTTGGTCCTATAACTGTCATACTCTTTATAAACTGAGTTACATGGTTATATAGCTTCTAATTATCATGTAATCTTCAGTGCTGTGTGAATATTAATATTTACATGATTGCCGTGTGCTATGGTTCTGTGAGTACTTGCGCTTCCAAGAAATGCCTGTTCAAGAATGAAACAAAAAATAACTCACATAAAAGAATAAAGTTTGGCCTCTAGGAGCGACTTCCAAGCGCATTACTGAAATTCCAGAGTTGAGTATGATATAAACTTCAAAAATGCTGACTAGGAAGGGAGGAAGGAAGGGAAGAGAGAAGAGATGACAGTGAAAAAGAAGAGGAGAGTGGAGAAGGACAAGGACCTTGAGTTCAGTAACATTAATTTGCAGTTTTAAACTGAATATTTTTAATGTAGTCAGGTTTAATTCTGTGTTGTTAAAATAGCGAGGACATGGACAGACAGAGGAAAGCCTAATTGAATCTTCTATTAGAAGAGTCTCAAGTCTGCTCTGACCTTTATGTCTGTGTTTTTTGTTATACAATCATCATGGCTTTAATTAGACTTCCTCCTGCATTGATCCCAGACTTGTGGGATTCCTAGGAAAGGAAGCAAAGGTGCTCACCTGATGATCCTTGTGCGTCCCTTCCAACTCAGAACGTTCTGTGGTTGTATGATTCTATTTGCTGGCTGTTGGTGAATGAAAGGTTGTGTCTGAAGGTGCTAAGCTCTTGTCTGTTGGGTGACACCAGATTCTGCCAGCAAGGCTCTGTCCTCCTGGTGTGCAAAGCTTGTCTGCCAAGTGCATCTTGCCTGTTTGTGAGGGACAGTTGTTTCTGTGTGCAACAGAGCACCAGGATTGAATGTAGTTTGAAATGCATGTTCATTACACTCTGAGTTCTTGTGTAAAACTGATCAGTGCAGCTCAAAGGTGGGCAAGACAAACACCATTCTCCCCTCTTAATGTTTCATGGAGCACAAATTGTATGAGGGCAAATATGTGAGGCAGGGTTCTTCATAAGTGTGTGAGTAGACATCTGACTGCCAACATCAAGCTGATATTCACACAGATGCCAACACTATTTTTACATTAGGGAACTGAAGTCCTTGAGTTGTAATAAGGGGGAGACATAACATGGCAGTTTGTATTGCCATTCAATCTAAAGGAAGTGGCAAGGGAAGAGACTTCCATGCAGACATGGCATTGCATCTAAGAGTGCCATGGGAACCAGGCTGACATGGAAAACCTCTTGTGAGAATCAGACATAATTTTCTTCCAAGAGCTCTAAATGTGCACCATTTTTTTGGCCACTGGAGCCATACAAATCCTTTATGGGTGGTCTGCAAAGGGTTTTCAGCTGTGGCTGTTTGTGATGGAACACGCAGATTATTAGTTTTGTGGTCTTGTTATCCTCCCTGGGACTGAAGCAAATTAGAGCTTGCAATGACCAGCCATATTGGAACTGACAGTCACCTGACAGTGACAGTCAGCAATGAAATATTATGTATAACAGGCTGTTGATGCAATTTAACACATATTCAAGAAATAAATTTCTTGTCCAGGAGTCCAAGGCTTACCTATCTGCCTTAACATTCTCTAAAGGGAATATTCAGAAATCCTGGCATAGTGTTTAGCAGAGCAAGCACATGCTAAGATGGAAAAAAAGCTCAGACTGAAAATTATCATGCTACAAAATATTTGTTTGGGACTAGCAGCTTAAAGGAGTTCTGACTGACCAATGTTAACAACACAGAGACAACAGTAATTTTACATGGTGGATATGTAGAATTTGCACTATCAATCAGAAAACCACAGCTGAGAAGAACAGGGTCAGTTCAGTTGCCTCTTGATTAGAAATTGTTCTACTTTCTTCTGAAGTGAGCTGAGTGCTCATATAGCATATATTTTATTTTAGCTGGGAATCCACAACGGACAGCTGGAACATAACTTAGGTAGCCGAGCTGTCTTGCAAGTGATCCTGTGGTTTGTCACTGTACGTGAACCATTAACATTGGGCCATAGCACTTGCCATTAACATTGCAGTTGAACAGAGAGCTTAAATATTCCACACTGGCCTGGAAGACTGGGTTCCCCAGGAGGTAATAACTTCCCAAAGTGCCTGAAAATATGACCTTGCTCAAGGCAAGACTTTTGAGTGATGAGTAGTCCCTGGGTCTGAAACCACAAAACTGGCTGCTTCCCAGGCTGGTGTGAACATGCCCTTATCAGTGGGGTTTGACAGGAATACAGCCCAATGTCTGTTCCCTGGTCTGACTGCACAGACTCTGTAGCACAGAAGGCTCAGCTGCAGAGAAGCAGACAGACTAAAAATGGTGGACAAATGCTGACCTAGTAGTGGTTAACATTCTTACTGTCTTCCCAGGCTCCTTTCTCTGACCTGGCAGGTACACATGTCCATGACAAGCAAAATAAACTATATAGGTAGTCAGAATATGAGTGGTTAATTCACACATTATGGCTGTCTTTAGCCCTACAACATCACTCAGGACAGATAGACTCTGGTCTGTTGCAGACATGTATTTCCCTTTATTTCAGTTACAACACATGGTATCCTGATTCTATAGTTAAAGAGAAAGCAGGACACCATGCTACATTGGCCAATGTATATGAATTTTTATGCTGTAAATGCTTCCAGTTGCAATGTCTCACATCTCCTATCCTCCCTGGGAAATATCTTCAGTGAAACTATCCATGCCTACTTCTGTCCTAAGCCATCTACAGCATAATGGTTGGGAACAGAACTCTAAGGAGCAAAGGGATGAGCCCACTGGGAGTGAAATCTTAGTGGGCAATGATTCCTTCTTGATGGTGGTCTGGGGATGCCTTTCAAAATACAGTGGAGTTTTCTGCTTCTAAATGTTGCACTGCTGTTTTGTATCATTGGTAAAGGCATATTCATTTTTACCCTGAAGGGTAGACTTTCATTATTTTAATTGTAACAGTTCATATGCTGCAGAGAGTCTGATTTTTAACATATGTTCCCTGGTATATCAGTCAGAATGAGTTAGACTCCTTTAAAAAAGTCATTTAACCCAGTACAGGATATTTCTTTTTATACTAGTTGTTTGGAAATGTTAACACTCAAATGATGATGAGTATCCTTTGAAGTGAATCCTGGCTTGGAGATCGATTGCTGAAATTAGCACCTTGGTTGTTTTTGCTTTAATCTGTCTGCTTGAGGTCTCTATAACATGTGAGTTAATTGTTTTACAACTTGGAGGTTATCTTTGACATCTAAAGGGGCAAAGCACTTCACTTTCTTCTTTTCCCATTTGGGGTTTGGAAGCACAGAACGTCTCAGTCATGACAGTCTCCAAAATTTCTCTGACAAATTGAATGATTCAATTTTGATTCAAACAACCAGGACAGATATTTCAGTCTTGTGTAGGAGAGGAAACATGGAGAAGGTAGTTTCACACTCAGCATCATCAGTAGGTTACAGTAGAAGTTGATGTAAGGGAAAAGTCTAGTGAGTTGTGGTGCCTCTGTGCTAGATTGGCTAACATGAGGCACCAGCAAGGCTGCTATTTTCAGGCAACACCTTAAGCCCTGGAAATCAGACCTCTTTATGGAGTCTCAAGGCATCTACAGTCATTAGTCACTTAAAAAAATCCTGACTCTTGTTTGGATAAGGCTTAAAGGATACAGCAAGGTTATTTTCTTCCTTGCTCACTGGTCTCAGAATAGATTATGCTTCTAAGGAGCTCAGTCTCACGGGAAAGCAAGTAATTTGATGGGTTTCAGATAGTCACTCAGAAAATTCATACAAACAGGCCAAGAAGGATTTTTACCGCTCCCAAATGTTTTTCCCCTTTTGCTAAGAATATTTGCAGATCTTGACTAACTTTGTAAAATAAGATGTAAGACACATTCTTCAGTGTGAAATATACATTACAGGAACTTGAAGTGTGATTTATTTCCCAAATATATAACACAAAGTTCCACAAGCTACATCCACTATTTCATACTATGAGATGATGGCAACCTGTGTGCATCAAAAAGATTCATCAATAACCCTCTACTTGGAATGCAGCAGGGGAAAGAATATAACAGGAAAACAATTTTGTGGCAATTACAAAATATCTCAAAAATAGTGTCAATAAAACCTTTCCAGAGCAAAAGTAGCTACGTTCCTAAGGGTATGTCCAAACTGCTTGAGATAACCAGAGGATACATCTAAATTTCTGACAAGTTAGCAGTTTCAGAAAATCACCACAAATCCTTCTTCATGAGGTCTGAAGCCCAAAATAAAAGCTGAAGAGGTTGCAATGGACTTTATGTGGTCTGAGAGAGCAGAAGGGAATTCCAATTATTATTCTATAGTGGTATGAGAGCTTTTAAGTTTCTGCTGAAGTTTCTGGAGTTTATTGCTAGTGACAGCAACTACTTTAGTTCTTCTGTAACTGTCTTGAATTTTGTCCTTGGCAACTGTTAAGGGAAAATAATCCGTGACTTACTTGAAAGCTCTCATGAAGGGCTCTGTTAGAGGCTTTCTACTGCACACTAACACTTAAGGCTGTTGGAAGGCAGTTTTGTAGACCTGCTTGCCTTCTCCTCTTCCTGGGCTTAGGGAATCTCTGGAATGAAGAAGGTTTTTCTTCTGATGTAGAAAAAAGGGTTCTGAAATGATGGAAATGTGACCAGCTTGGGCAATGCCAGAAGTTTAGGATCCTGCTCCAGGATGTGTAATTAATCACTGGAACTCTTGTCCTCAGGTTGTCATAGAAACAAAATAAACGACATAATCTGAAACAATTGTATTAGCTCAGATTATATAGAAATTTTAAAAGGGAAATATGTTCTCAAAAAGGGAAAAGTTGGTCTGTAAAAGGATAAGGAAGAAGTTTTACCAGAGATTTGGTCTCCGCAGAATGGATTTCTTGCACCCAAATGGTGGCTCTTGTCACAAAGATTTGAGTAGGATGATTCACAGAGTGAAAATCTTACCCTTATGTGTTGTGCTGCTGTGCTTATATATAGGCTATACCAAATGTAATTGTAGTTTGGTGTTGTTGGACAAAACTTTTGTGCAGGGCTCAGCTAGCTAACACTAGACCAAAGCCTCTGAAATCTTCAAAAAATAGAGAAAATTATTCTCAGGTTTCAAACTTTCTGAACAGCTCTTTGACTGTTAATTGACTTTGGTGGGACTCAAACCAGGCAAACACTGAAAACTTTTGCTGAATATGAGTTTGAGGAATGTTAAGCTACCAGCTGGTTCTAATTGGAATTATTGTGTTAATTAGTCATTTTATTTTGACACATCTAAAACATGTATTCTCTTGGAATAAGCTTTCTCTTTCTTCTGACTAGCCTGTTTCTCAGTCCTCCTCCACAATTTAACCTGTTCTTCAAACAGCAGTATTAGTGCAAGAAAGACTAGTGCTCTGCCCTTGTCAAGACTGAACTCTATAATTTTTTTCCCTCCTGAATCATCTGTTGGAAGGATGTGAATCCAGGAAATTATTTTTAAAATATTATCCCTCTGATGGAATATGGCAACTTTGGTGTGGGTGACCCATTCAAAAAATACATTCTGCTGGTAGATTTTGAGCCTTTCATTAAAGTTTAATCGTGACTTCATTATAAAGATGTCAATATAATTTATTTTAACTTAAATGTCATACATGGTTAACAGTTGGAAAAGTAGCTGACATTTCAATAGTCACATGTAAATGTTCCTTAAGAATAAAGCTCCAATATTCTATTCTGCCACTGTGCACTTTTTCTGTGGTGTAATTTCTGTTTCCAGTTCCCCAAAACTCTGCACATACTCATTGTTCTTGGGGCCAACACAGGAATTAGATGTTCCCTCAGGATTGGAGAGTCTGTGCCTTGTTCTCTTGCTACCCCCCTGAAAATCCCATGTAATTATTTCTGAGTTTCTTTTCATTGTTTTCGTGACTTGGGAGTTCTTGAAGGCAATGAAAAGGATGGGATTTGTTCTAAATTTAGGTGAAGCAATTCAGAGCACAAGGTATAGGAGAGATGAAACCAGCCTCTAGCAGCTTTCCTGAACTGTGTCTTAAAAAAATCATGGCACATAATGGATCCATCTTCTTTAATAAATTCAGGATGACCACATATGAATTCCTGCCAGCACATCTCACAGAATTTACACAATCCCTTTTTGTCTTCAGCATGCAACTCCTGTTTCAACTCAGGTCTATGTGTCTGAAGGACACTGGTGAAATTCTTCAAGTGAAATAGAATTCACTATAGCTACACACATTGTTGAGAGGATTAATTAAAACTGCTGTTTTGACTAAACTCCCAGAGCTAATTTCAAGGAGATGTTTCGGTGTTACCGGCTATGTGCACACAGTAGGCTGCAGGGACCATGGCTGAGTTTGCAATACCATGTGGTCTTTCCTGTCTTACATGACCTCTTTTGGAGCCACCTGTTCAGTTTCACTCAGTAAATCCTCTGGGTGAAGTATATGGTTGCAATTCATTACTATGCTGACTTCAGACAAGTAAATGGAACTGCACTGCAAATAAATTTTATCCATTGTTTAGTTTTAAAAAAACTTTACTCCTCTTTTACTGAGCACAAAGTTTGCAAGGTTGCAGTAGCTCCAGAAAGAGCAGAGCCTGAGATCTCTTACATTGTCAAATGAAAAGGAACCTGCAGTTGTGTGACAGATTAATAATATATACATTTTCAAAATATCCATTTATTTATCATCAGTTGATCTCTAATCCAATTTGATGAGTCTTAACTGAAACTCCTCCTTAATATTTCCTTTCCCCATCAGCTTTGGACTTTTAGCCTATGTTGACAAATTTAAACAGAGAGGCAAGAAAGAAAAATATTTTAGTTAGTAGATTAACTTAACAAGCAAGAGTAGGAAGAAGTTGTTATTTTATTTTGTATTTTTAATTTATAGCCATATGACCAAGAATAAAACCTAGGTTTCAACAATAGACTCATCTGGACTACATGTGTAAGCAGTTAAAAAAGTATGCTGGACTTTGGCAGCACATCTGTCCAAAATAGTCAAGCAACAGACTGGAAGTTGCTTTTTATTCCTTTCACAACAAAACCTTTAATATGAGAGTCTAAAGAGGAGAAAGAGGAGGGGAAAAAAACAAACTAAAAATCCCCCAAAAACACAATCTTCAAAGCTTTTACCCTCATAAATGAATTAAATTTCTATTGTGACTTGTGTTACCGAAATCCAGAGGAACAGTCAGAATATAAGTAATTTTAAATCTCCTTTTCCCTTCAGACACAGTGACAGCATGATTTTCACAAAGTCACCTCCAAACACACAATTTGAAGTAAAACTTTGTTCAACAGATACATGGGTACTGACAGCTGCCCTACAGAATTTCAAAGAAATTAAGTTCCTTTTTTTTTCCTGATCAGTTAATTATTTTTATGCACTTAGAAGAATAATATGTGCTCAGTCCTGGCATAAGAATGAATCCACTAGTGTCAACGAAGCATCCACATTAAAAGGCAGAAGATAAGTGAAATTAGATTGCACTTCTTTTTTCCTTTCTTATTCTAGTGGATTTAATTGACACAAATCTTTGCAAGCTGCAACATACTCTGATGGATTTTTACTGACAAAAATATTTCTAATGTAAACCTAATATTCCTTTTTGGATTTCTGTTAATACTTTTTAGTTAAAGCTTTTATTTCTACTAATATTTCTAGTGTTTTTATAGTAAGAGTTCTGTAGTGCTGACTCTAATTGTGCACCCCAGTAAAGAGGAGTTACAATAGGATATTTGGGGTTTTTTGGGATGGAAAGTTTTACTTTTTCATGTAATTTTAGAAACTTTTAATCCACAAAACCACAACAAAATTACATGGGAAAGTCAGGGGAAAAGGAGAATGCAAATTATATGGAAATTATTCATTAAAATATACATTAAAATGTTGATAAACTTGAGTCGGCTTCATATAAAGGCTGTTTTAGAGCCTGACTGGCCTCCCTGTGGTTCACTGAGCCACCAGTTTTCCTTTGTGCCAGCCTAGTCCTAGGTGAGCCACCACGTTTTGGGCATAGGAGTGATGTTCGGGGGACTCTTCCATCCTACTTGTTTTTGAGATCAGTTTTTAGTACAGGGATCTGAATACTGTGCCTGTTTGCAAAGCAGCCTGTTGGGTCCTTGTGCTGGAAGAACCATTAGGAGGAAATCGCTGTGCTTTTTACCCTTGTCCTTTGGGAAAATTCAGAAGGTGCTGTGCTTCCCATGAGGTGAGAGAATCCAGGTATTTTTTGGGATGGAGCAAAAATATTTGAATGGACAAAACCATTAAATCATGAAAGCACATATAAGACTGCAGTTACCTCTTAGTTTCTAGTTCCTCTAAGCTGAATTTTAAAGACTTCTTCTTTGATGGATGCAGACTTCAATTAAGGTTTCTCTGTGGCAGGTGTTCTGAGTTAGGGATGTCTTGGGAACGGCTGTCATTAAAACCTCAATACCACACTGTAAGGACCTGGCTATCATTTTGTAACATCTGGTAGTGGCCACCTGATCTCTGACTACTGCTGCTGATTTGTCCACACTGAGACAATTTCTATCATAGACATCTCTAACATTTCTTCTCAAGACTGAATGCTTTGCAGGCTCCATCAAACAGCAAGTAGCTTAAAGGCAAATATTTGCCATTACATAGAACGTAAATGTCTTGCAAGCCTCTACAAGCTCTACTCAGCATCAGCTCTACTTAGCATCAAACAAATCAGAATCTGTTATGCATATTGCTACAAGAACACAAGTACAAGAACACTTTTGGATAGGGTGCTGAACAAGAATTTATTTCTCAACCAGTTTTGTCTTTTTTGTTTTAGTTACAAGAAAACTTTTTGTTTTTTTTTCCTTTTAAACGGGACAAAACAATATGAGAAGTCACCCACAACATCTGCTAACATCTAGATAAACATCTCAGTGACTCAGGCTGCTTCTGCCCTGTCTGCCAGGCCTCTACTGCCACCCACCGTGGATTGCAGAGGAGAAGCTCCAGGTGTGTTGTCAGCTGGAAGTCTTTTGTATCTGTTATGCAGACAAATTGCCAAATGAATCACCAAGCAATGTGATCTACTCAATATGTAGAATTTTGCAAGGGGAGAATTGTTTTCATATAAACAGGCAAATCTTCAAATCTTTTAAAGGGCTATTGCCATTCAAAAGGGTTGCTGAATAATACTGTTTAAATCCAGTAGAAAAGGAATTTAAAAACTGCTCAACTGAGCTTGAATTATGTTCTCTGGAAATACAGAGTAACTAGTCCCAGATTTTTCTTACATTAGTCTCTCAAATAGCATAGGCACATTTGAAAATTTCATACTATGATAAACTCCCATCTGTGGTCCTTCCTCCACGGAAAGCTGATGTATGTCATTGTTCTTTGCTGTGTGCAACTCAGGACTTTCCAACTTGAACCATCACATTTGGGTAATGTTTTAAAATCAATCCTGTCTGAAAACACTTGGATGATTACTTTAATTACTTAATTTTACCCCATCAGTTGATCCCAGACAGCTCCTCAAAAGCAGCACCTGATTTCCTACTGGCTGGAGGCTGCCTGCACACCATCCTGCCTGCAGTGAGCTTGGGCAGAGCACTGCTTCTGTGGCCACTGCTCTCAGGAGCAGGTCTCTTCAGAGCTGTTCTCACAGCAGCTTTCCCAAACAATAAATTTCTCTGATATAAAACAGCACTGTGCAAATTTTATTATTGTTTGTCACTAGAACATACCAAAATGGTCTTAGTCATGAATCAGTTAAAAAAAACCCTTCACCCTGTCCTTTTAGTGTCTCATCTCCCATGTAGTGTTTGGGTTTATGGGCTTTTTAAAGGCTCCAGTGATAACTCTCATGAGCAGAGTCTTATATGCAGCCATAGATAATTGTAGGCAGGAGGAGGTCACTGACATGCTGGGAAAATCTGCTGTCTCCTCAAGAAAGGCAGTCCAAAAATAGTACCCTAACTGGTCCCAATAACTCTTTAAGGTCCTTATCCCATCTCTTGTGCATGTACTTTGGTGAGTTGACATCACAATTTCCCTTTGAACACCCCATACATGTGTGATCTGTTTCCTCATGGATTTTTGGCATGTTTAGTTGTGCACTGGTGTGCAGCACTTAGTAAGAGCTGTCACAGATGATACCAGGGGAGGACAGGCTCTGAAATATTAATGCTTTTTGTTCAAAGACCCTCATTACATCAGCTGAGGCCAGTGCTCTCCAGTGCCCGGAAAGAGGAAGGAGAGGAGACCAGAGAGGTGTGTCCTCCTGTGACTCCCAGAGCGCTGCTGGGTTCAAGGCTGGGTAATCTCTCTTGCCCTCCTGACATCTTGTACACCCATGGCTGGGAGAGAGGAACAGCAGTTCAGCTGCACAACCACAGAGTTCCTGCTGAGAGGTGACAGAACACAACAAACCTCCTTTGGTGACTGACACAGCTCCACAATTTGACTGGGGTTCATCTTAGGCAAAAAGGTGAACATCAGGAACATCAAGTCCCTGGCATCAGGAAGAGGAGCTGCCCCAGGCCATGCAAGGCAGTAGTGCCACACTGCAGCCTTTCCCCAGAAGGAGTGGGAGGAACCTGGTTCTGCCCTGCAGTGCCTTGCTGGGCTGCTCTGCAAATGATAAATGGCTTCTCTGAGGACTAGTCATAGAGGAAGCTGTCCAAACAAAGTGGATTTACATTCCAAGGCTCTTTTGTGTCTAGCTGACAGTTCTGGTGCTGCTGATGGCCCATATCTGTGGCCAGCCTGTCTTTCATTTTCAGTATGAAAGTATTTTCCCATCAAAGATGCTTTCAGAAGAATCCAATTTTTAGCTGATAGTTTGTTGAAAGCAAATCCTTTTCTTTCTGACTACTTTGCCAAGCTTTACTATGAGTTATGTCATTTTAGATGAAGATGTACAGTGCTTTGGCTGCTTTCTCTCATGAAACTCTTCCATTTGGCATTAAAATAATATAGGGAAGAGAGTGCCACATTTCCTCTTGGTGGGAGCAGGGACTTCAATTTGTGAGTGAAGACAGTTGTAAAACCAAAGTTTTATGAGGTAAAATTTAGATCACAGATTAAAATTTTCTAATGTAAGTCATGGAAAACCTTGCCAGTCATCCTAGCTGTATCCCCTTCAGCTTCCACAGCACAAAGCAAGAAAAGCACACTGTCCAAACAGAAAGGATATGATCACACATTATTTCTGAGGTTGCTGCTAACAACAGTTTTATTAAACAACAGATACATCTTGTGGCAAAAAGCAGTAATGGGCATGCTGAACTCAGAGTATGAAGGTCATTTATGTGAAAAATATATGGTAAATCCTTATTGATAAGTTGCAGGCAACCACAGACAAGAGTGAAGAGCTTTATGTGCTACTAGCATAAAACAGAGTTTTCAATCCAGTGACAGCATTAACTGTTTTGAAACCCCTCAGGGTCAATACTGCAAGTGTGTCCTCATATGCCCAGGATAAATATGTCTTTCTCCATCTGGCTCTTCTCTCAAAACAGTTTTATATTGTTCTACTGACTGCAATGCATATATCATCCTGCTCAGATCTCCAGAAGAGTAGAACTGAATCAACAGAAGATGAACGTAGTAAAATTTTGAGTGATACCAGGTGACAGGAAAGCTTCCACAAATCAGCATTTTAAAGGGAATTAGGGAAAAAGTTTAGACAAAGAGGAAAACAATAGGGCAGAGAAAAATTATTAGTTGTTTTGAGGATATAGAATTCAGTCAGTACAGAGAAATGTAAAATTACATTTTTAAAAATTACGCAGAGTATAAAAGAAAGTGCTTTTGGTTTACAAGTTCTAGGTAGGAAAGGGGGGAAGGGAAGTTTTTATCTAGGATTACTAGTGGGTTACTAGACCTAACTATTAAATGTTCTATTATTGATCATTTTAAAAGCTGAACAGGCCTTTTGGATATGTGTGTTATCTCAGAAATTGACTGCATATGAGTGGTATGTGAGTGACATTTTACTGATTCCAGTCCTAGCTGTGTGTGTGACATGGTCTGTCACTGCTTTTTCACCTTTTGTGCACTGGAGCTGTTTCTTCTGGCTTAAAGCTTACAGAGAATTTAAGACCTGTCATGTAACAAAACAGCAAAAAGTGGAACGGGGCCATAAAAGCCAGTAGAATCTTTGCTATATTCATCTAATATAACAAGGAAACATAGATATACAGCTCTGCTGTACTCTGACCACATACATAAGTAGGGGATTCTGAACACTGGTGTTGAAAATAATTTTTCTCCAGTGAGTCACCACCCAAATGGCCTAAGAGACAGAATCTCCTGTATTCTTCTGGCTGAAGCTCAGTTGCTGTGTTTTAAGGGCCAGATCACCAGCCATGGCATTGCTATTTTGCCTGTGTGTGAGCAGACTTGGCATGGCCAGGCAGTGATATGCAAACCCTAATGGACAAAGATTAAGGGCTTTCATGAACTGGAGAAGGGCACCAGACTGCCCTTTCTTGACAATTAGACTGCCACAAGTCTCAGAAGGAATTGCTTTTCAATTTGATGGTTTATTAATAATTGGTCGTGAGTGTGCTCTTTAGGTTTCTCTTCCCTTCCTTTAGCTATCTGGTTTTAATGAAAGGATATTTATTCTCTATTAGACCCTTGGTGCCTGTCTCCCTGTTTCTCTTTTCCAGATACCTCTCACAACTTTTGTATTGTGCTCTCTTTGGGGAGTTCTTCAAGAGAGGCACATACCTGTCCTGCAAAGAAAGAGTTGTACAGGAGTTGCACATGGTACCATCACAACGCTGCAGAAACAGACCCTTGTGTTTCTTCATCCATTTTTGCAATAAAGAAAATTCTATTTGACTTTTGTAGCAGTGTTGCTTGTGTTCTCATTGCCTCCCACTTGAGCACAGCAATTCTTGATCGGGTACAGCATCAGATTGCAGCGGGGTTAGCATGTGGTAGCAAGAATGATGCTGGGGGGCCTGAAGGAGGGAGAGCATTGCTCTAATTTTAAATCACTGAACTGGCAGCTTCATCTTAGATCAGCTTACCCAGACTCAAAGGATATTGCTATCATCTATTTAACTGAAATTAATCTTCACTGATACAAGGTAATTACGTTCCAAAATCAGTGGCAAACTTCTGTTAATCAGTCCCCATGTGACGCTGTCCTTAGGTTTAGGAGCATTATTTTCAAGTTGTGAGAACAGATTTTTAAAGTCAGCTTTGGGACTTCCTGAGTCCCAGCCAACTTGTGGGCAGCTGAGTGTGTGTGCTATGCAGTTTTTAAATCAAATATGTTCTGCTATGGGAAAATTTTGCAGAGCAAACTGAGACTAACCTGTGACCAAGCTTACCTGGCTCCTGGGCACTCTTATTCTTAGGATGGAAGAGTAAGGTAAGAAGCCCTCTGATATGTCCTCTTCCTGTGTGCAGTGAAAGTCTCACCTCCCACATTCTCTTCTCTGTATAGGGACAGCAGTAGCATGGCTCCACAGGCCTGCTCTGAAAGAAGGCAGGAAGAGACTGGGAAGAGCCAGTGCTAGGGACACCTATTTCTGGAAAAGGGCTGAAAGCCATCAAAGCAATTCATGTTTATGGGTCATCAAGGAGGACAGAAATAGGAAGCTGCCTTGTTCGTGTCCTCATTTAACAATGACTTATGGACATGAGAGAGGAAACTGTTATTGAATGGCAACAGCAGATGCCAAGTCAGGTTGCTCTGCTGTCTGAATAGGTTAAATCCAGTGGATACCATCAGAGGGTGTTAGAGTGTCCTAGAGAAAGGATATGGGGATGAGAAGGATGAGCAGTTTTGCTGCTCAGTCTCACCCTTTCCCATAAGCCTCTGTAAAGAGACCTTCCTATGGAGTGGCATTTGGACATGAGGATGTCTGGTCATCTGAGAGGAATCTTATGGGTTTGAGGAATCAGCCCTACTTACTGATATTTAACTCTATCTAAACATTCAAAGCTTCACATTTAGGCAGTCATCTGAGGAAAGAAGTGAGTTAGGACCCATGTGTTAAGTCCACAATAGTCCCTTGTTTTATTCCAATGGTTTTCCAGACTGGCAACTATTGTGAAGATACTTTGGGATTGAAGCTTTTCTTACCTTTCTTAAAGCTGACATTGCTGTGATCCTTTTACTTCTTTTAATATACTGTGACAATCTTCAAACTACTTTTTTTCTGTATGTGGAATTAGAGTCTGTGTGGAAGATTTCTTCTTGTGCTTTGTTCTCTGATTCTCATCAGTGGTGTTAAATTTGTTGAGGGCTAAGTACAACAAACTCTACTGTACACTCATGGGAAGGCCCTGTGTGACTGTAAGGGAAGGTAAGAAGGAGAAGAAAAAGTTAGGTGTTGTCTTTTTAAATTTAAGCACAGCTGAGCTGCTAAGCCAACTCCAGCTCACCTCCATGCCGAGCGCATTCATCCTTCCCATCAGACCTTACGGGTACTGGTACTGGTGGTCAGTACTTCACAAGGTTCTCTCTTAGCCGTTTCAAAACACTTGCTCTTCTATTTGATGCTTTCTTGGAAGCCCCCACAACAAAATAAGTCTGAGCAAATGTGCTTTTGCTTGTGTCATCTTGAGTCCAGGTTCAAATTGTGTTCAGAAAGAGCTCAGCATTTTGTGTGCCTCAGCCCATATATAGAGGGAAGCAGCTTACTGGAGTCAACACCAATAACCAGACCGCTTTATTTCTACTGAAATAGAAGTGATATGGGAAAAGATCAAGCTTTGTTTATTCAGGGTAGAGAAAAGATCCTGTTATGGCTGAGACATAAGGCAGTAGGATATACACATCGAGATGTAATGCTACTAAGGTGCTTGTGGGAGTGGAGAGCTGCCAGGCATCCTGATTGCATTCTAGTGCCTAAGCCAAACAGAGTGGAAAAGTGCCTCTGTGCTTTAATGACCTTTTCTGGGGTCACATTCTAGTTCCATTCATTTGGGGTTTGAATTATTTTTTTTTCTCTCTTAAGAAAATGTTTAAATGTTAAAGTTCATCAAGAGTCTTGGATGAATTTCTGAACCCTCCCAAAGACCTCCGAAGCACTCATACCTGTCTGTTCATGCTGACTTGCTGCATTCCTTATTTTGTATGAGGTCTCAAAAATTGCCTGGTTTGAGGAGCCTGCTGATGTTCACCATAAAAAAGAAAAGCTTTAGGAATATCAAGAGCCTGGATACATAGTAGAACTATTGCTCTTGTAGGACACAATTCCTGTGTTCTTAGCCTAGTTTATGCATTGACTCATTGGATGACCTTGGAGAAAGTGTACTGGAACAGGGATTGACTTCATCAGGCTGGTGATTAACTCATTTTAGCCTTGTACTGGTAAAAGAAAGGTCTCTGTGTGAAAGAAAAGCCCCCACCAAGGCCTTAATTCAGCTCTTTTCATGCTTGCTGGGCTTTACTCTGAGTTTTCTTTTACAAAAACAATGCCATCTTTTATGGATGAGGGGAGTGGAGTTTGTCAGAACGGAGTGATATAACAGAGAGACTTCCATTTGCCAAAGATTCAATCCAACACCAATGGGAAAATCTAAATGAAGCTCCTCCAAACATTTCTGATCCATGCTGCAATATTATTTGAAACTGGAAATATCTGCATGCTCATCTTGTTCGTAAAATCGTACCCCAGAAACTCACATCCCTTACTCTCAATTGTGAAAGAAATGTCCAGTAGCTCTTTTCTTCACCATGTTTTGATAATGAGGTTGGAGAGTGTTTGCACTGGAAAACTGCCCAGAGAGAATTTTATTGGTCACATTCAATTTTAAAATGGTTTATATGTCCCTAAACCATAGGTTCACAGTATTTAATATTACTAATGGGATGGTGAGATTGCCAAGCCTTTATCAGCATAGAGATATAAGAATGGAAATAGTAAAATGATACATTAATCTTTGAGTTCTCAATATGTCACCATAGAAACACCACTGCCCATTATCTAAGTGTTACAAAAATACCAAGTTCTTAATAACAGACACGTTGGAAGAGCAGTACAAGTTCTGGGAAATGAGTATTGCTGTTGGCCCAAACCTCCCTTTCCTTATTCATCTTCAGTCACAACCTGGACTTGCAGGCAGCACTGCCTGCCTCCCATGGAGAAAGGTCATTGCCATGCTGTCTTCAAAGGAAAGATAAGAGGCAGATTTGTTTGTTTGTTTGTTTTGTTTTGTTTGTTTTTTGTTTGTTTTTTAAATTAGTGACACTAAGTACTCCTATGTATAATAGCTGATCTGTGATGATAGCAGAGCTCTCACTGGCTTCACTGTCACTAGGTGAAACTCTTGGGGACCTGATATTTAATTTAGAGCCTTATGGGTGAGGAGGAAACCAAATATCAGGCAGCTCATGATTTGCAGGGCTGTGATTTAAAAAATAGCACCATTTCTAGGCTTTCCCTTCTCTCTGTTGCTCCAGATCCTGACCATACCTGTAACATATTCCCAAGGGAAAGAATTAGAAAATGGAAGAATTGCCTATTTGACATTTCTGGTAGATGTCTTTATCTGATGAGTGGAGGGTTAGCATCTATAGCATTTGCACCTCTGCCTCTCAAACTGCTTCCCACAGGCTTTATTGTGTAAATGAAGTTTAGTCAACTGTCATCTCATTAAACAGCCTACTTCCCGCTGGGTAGTGAAGGAACTGGAGCTAAGTAACACATTCGTGAAGGTGCTTCCACTTTCTACTACAAGCAAAAGTCATTGGTCTCTTTGTGCTATTCAAATGTAAAGGAAATTTTTTTTAATTTATGACTGGGAGGGTGAAAAAGTTGTCTGAGCAAATATTTTGTGATATATCAGGGTGATAATCTTTCCTGAAAAAGAAGGCTCTTCTGGTACATTCTCTAACATACTCAGAAAGAGGCAGCACAAATAGCTCAGCTGGTTTTGGCTTTATTTATTCTTTCAGTGAAGGAAGGAGCTTTCAACCTCTAGTAAAGAAGAAGAAGAAACAGTTGTTTTTCAGTTGAGCTTAACCCGTTACCCTTGCTTGCACCAGGAATTATGCTGCACCACACAGGCTGAGGGTTCTGAGCAGAAGCAGCATCTTATCCATATGCTATGGTACAAGTATTTTCCAAAGGCTCTTTATAAGCAATGGAACTGCTGCTTTATAAATTGTATTCATGAAAGTGGTGATGATTTTATTTGTGGAATAGGCAATGGGGCAAAACAAATTCTTTCTTTTCATCCAAATTTCCTAAGACATAGAGAGCTTATGAAGTCAAATGCAGGTTTTATCTGCCTTAATATCCAGCTGTACCTTTTTTTGTGAGGAGTACACACAAAACCTCTCCCTCATGAACAAGGGGTTTGATGTTAACTTGTACATATACAAGCTCTCAGTCCTTTGGTATGGCTCTCTAACAGTACTGTTGGCCCATCTCCTCCAAAATCAGATCCCACATACAAAATGTATGTTTAAGTCAAATTTTCTCTGTGAGACATTTATCTTAAGCTCCACAGAGGCTTTGCAGGTGTGTCAGAAATAACCAGAGCTCACATAGCTGCAGGGGAAATAAAAATCTCTGTTTGTTCACTTATTGATTTGGCTGCTTGTGTCATCCACAATGTCAGACAGAATGTCAGCACCTCTGTTTAACTTATGTTTCCACTTTTCACAGACTTAAGTATCCTTAAGTATAACTAATACCTGCTGTATATCTCATGAAGGGTTGGGAAGCATGTCTGAAAATTGCACCAGCAGCTCTATAAGAAATAAGTTGAAGCTTGTACACTTTGCCAGTCAGGGGCTGTCTCACACAACCATGGGTACAGACAGTAATGATCCTTTCAGTGCATTTTAGAGCAACAGAAAAACCCCAACTACCAACCTTGCAGATTCTTTGATGTTACTTGCCCAGAGCATTTTATTCAACCAGAATAAACACTGTGCACTGGTGATGACCTAGTGGAGCACACTGCAGGGGAAATCATTAATGCCCACACATTTGTTCCCTTGGTCACCATGGCCTAAGAATAAAAAGTCATCTGTGGTGATACATGTGCACTTTGCAGGGATTAGCACATCTGTATATTTCCATTTTTTAATAAAATGTCAGCTACATGAGTGTTACAGCACTCGTGATGATTACTGTATTGTGCATCTGCTAAAACTAATGAGGCAAGGAATTTCTAAAGTTCAAACATTTTCTTCATTTCCTAAAGCTCAAAGATAGAACACTTCTGGGAACTGAATACAAATTTCTGAATTGAATTAGGAGGAAAATTGAATTAGGAAATGTTTTTTTCATTTTATAAAGAGTTACATGTCCTACCACAGTACAACTGCACACAGTAGACCACACATTCCAAAGTAGATAAATAAAAGTCTTGATTTGCATTTATTTTTGGTGGCACAGAATAAGTCAGCCCCTCATCTTCTCATTTAAATTAGTAAAGTTCTGCTTGTGTTTTGTTTGTTTGTTTTACTTAGTTTGTTTTTTGGTGTTTTTTGTTTGTTTGTTTGTTTTGGTTGGGATTTTTGGTTTTGTTTTTTGTTTTTGTAGGGGTTTTTTTTGGTTCATTGGTTGGGGGTCTTTTTGGTCTTTTTTTGTTGTTGTTGTTTTTTTTTTTTTTTTTTTTTTTAATACTGTGGATATGGTACCTGATTTTCCCTCAATAAGTCCAATCCAGTCTTTTGTGTGTGTATATATATGTATTTTTTTTTTTTTCTATTGAATGGAGTATAAACTTGCATTCTAAGCCTACATACCTGTCTAGGCTTGTCTGTAGCTGAGGACTGGACTGCTCTTGCCAGCTCTGTGCTCAGCTAGTCTGGTGATCCTGACCTGACCACCCTTTCTAACAAAGCTACCTGCTGAAGCTGACTGCAGAAAGGCATCCATTTCAGCAGAAGGCTGGTCTAGGCAGGGAATAGAATGCATATTGAGGTAGTGTGTGATTTATATTGCATTCCTATTCTTCATTAGCTGTCCATGGAAATAGGCTTAGTGAGCAGGTGCTGTGGATAACAACTCCACTCTGATAATACCAAACTTCACCTGGCTTTGAAAGCAAAGGAATTTCCTAGTGTTGCGAACGGTATGGTTGGGCTAGGCAATATTTTTTCTTGGTAAAGAGAAAGTAACTGTTCCCTGTCACAGTAGCCTAAAGCCAGATCTTAATCATCCATCAGTTGACCATTCTTCTGTGGTGTCCTATAACAGCTGGTATGGCCCGAAGATATCAGAGCCTATGGTTACTTGGTTATTTTCAGAATTAAATTCCAGAAAAATCCAGAAAAATCTCCTAATCCTATCTCAGTCAAAGGAGCAGTTAAATTTTGGATTTGCTCTGACTCTTAATGGAAGACTATTTTCTGGTGAGCTGAGACTTAGGCCAAGCTGAGTTGCAGAGGTCCAAAGGAGCACATTGCACACCTGCACTGAAGATGTAAGATCAACCACTGTAATTCCAGAAATATAATCCTCCCAATGTGTTTGTACCATCCTACAGCGGTTCAGTCACAGCTGAATAAAAAGAGTTTTTGGTGAAGCACAGCATATGAAACTTTAGGAATAGTTCCCGAATCAAAGACATCCCAAAGTACTTTGCTCCCCTCCGCTGTGCATAGTGCCATTTCAGTAACTTCCTTATGTCCTTAGCTCCTTCTCTCTGCATTCACATTTACCTTCAGCTTTCCTAACCCTATCCCTATTCTCATCTCACCTATGGCCAGAGAAAACCTGCATCCTTGTCTCTGGGAACGGTGGAACAACAGCCTGAAGTATGTGAAGGTAATACCTCCTCATTTTTGAAAATCATATAGTTCCTTTTCCTTCCAACAGGGTGACGCAAAGTATGATAGAGAGTAGAATGAAGTAGGACAAATAATTTAATCACTGTTGTACAGTATTCATTTTTCTGAAATAGAAGTCCTAAATAAAGGACTGTAAATTTTCCTACAGGAATTCATTTTAGCAATGTAAAATTTCCAGTTAGATTCAGCAGTGCATTCAATGGTAGCAGGCACAAAGCTCAGTAGTAACCTATTTTTGGGTCACGCCCTTATGTTAAGAACACCTTTTCCCAACCTTTGGAAACATTTGGAATGATGTGGTGAGGTTGTCATAGTAGTCCCCTGTATTTAAGGAAATAGCTTTTACAGTTCTCTTTGCAGAGGGAATATCTGAGGAATCTTACAGCAGGGAAGTGCAGGTTTATCTTACTAAGTTGTGTCTTCCATCCCCTTGCAGGCAAGAGCATAGTCATTCTAAACTATTGTTTAAAGCAGCCTCTGAAGTCGTGGGATAACTTGAGAAGAGAATTAGGGTTTATAAAACATAAGTAGGACCTTGCATGGAGATTAGCCACAGCTTCTTCAGTCTTGAAGCCTCTACATTGCTCTAGAGACGTCACTCATCTGCATTTCCAAGCTCGCAGTGCACAAGTTTTTAAGTCTGAGCTGCATTACAGCCTGGAGGTGGTTTGAGCTAGATCCAGACGAGTATGTGTGCACAGGAACAGCCAGGCATGCCCGTGTTCCAGAGGGTATGCTGTCCTGTGCCTGGAGGTGTCTGCCGTGCCTCTACTGATTGCTCCAGCAGGCTGCCACGTGGGCAGAACAGGTGCTTGTGGGTGGCAGTATCATTTACCCACTGCCATCAGGATGGAGTCACCACTCCACACACTGAACAGTGTCAGCAGCAGTTGTCTGTTCAAGATAATGATCCACACAGGCATAGGATTAGAGCAGATTGCTGGTTGCAGCCACCTGAGACCATAGTGTGAGTGCTTGGAAATGGATTGCTGGTTTTGCTTTCTCTCTATATTTGTATTCAATATGCTTCATTTAGCATAATGCAGCAGGATACTGATAGTGATGAAGACAGTTAAGAGAATTCTTAAGTTAAAAGAATACATGCTAGTAGATGCATAGATCCTGAAGGGGAAATAAAAGGAGTTATAGGACTAGCACAGATTTCTCTGCAGACATCTTTGAGGAAAACAAACCTGAAAACATTTTCCATATAATTTTTTTTTTTAAAGTAAGAGAATAAATAAAGCACATTTTTCTCACAGGAAAGAGTTCTGTTCCCAGTGTTTCAGCATAGTGTAAACTTCTGTTGACTGCAGAAGTAAAAGCAAAGCTGGTGGCTGGTAAGTACCTAAGCTCTTGAGCTGTGTTGGACAGAAATAGAGATAGCTCAAGGGCAAATGACAGCAGAAAGAAGCAGCTGCAGCTCCTTGGTGTGGGCATCTTCACTGTTATTCCAGAACCACATGACCATTGATTTTTGTGAGGCCAAATCTTCTGTTCACACAAGATCACAGAGCATCTTAGTTTACCTAAATCTCTCAACTTGTAAACTTATTCTTCTATCTCTCAGAGTGCTGGGAATATTCTTTCAATCTGAATGCTGTAACTGTAACCCATCAAGTTATCACTGGGAAAAGCCAATGTTTAGCAATCAGCCTCCACCTGTTTACTGTGAACATTGACAAGAACAGCATGTTGTAGTATCAACCTGCTTTTCCTCTGCAGGTTACCTCCATCTCATCTTCATCTGACAGTGTGAGACTGCTTCATTAGGAGCCATGTGATAAGCCACAAACCTGTCCTTTTAAAACTTTAAATGGAATTTAAAAGTGTCTGTATACAACCCTGCTATAACTTTCCTTATCCTTGAGTAGTGCAACACTGATTTCCATTCACAGGCTTAACTTAAGTGAGTCATTTTCCTTGATGCTTTATAGAGAAACCACTTTGACCAGTGAATTAATTTTTGCTTTATTTCATATTTATTATTAAATCAACACTTACAGTGCTTTACATAGGGGCTCACTTTTACAAAAGGCTACTGAATACTATCGACCCTGTTAACCAGAGGTTTCCAGTAAATAGAAAATACCTTGCAGAATTTAGCTCAAAATTAATCTTATCAGGGAAAACAATGTTTATTCTGAATATGTAATTTGAATGAACTTTTGCATGTTTCAGTGAACAGAAGATACTCAGCATGTACTGAACCTAGGACAATCCTGCCAGAAGTGTTTCATCAGAGCAGTCCTTCTCTGTGAGAGGTCAAGGACACTGAGTAAATTGCAAAACTGATCCTGAACACAGATTTATTTCATGGAGTCTTAAAAGAGAATGGTGAAACTTAACAGCCTTGTTTACTGCAAAAACCATTTAAAACAAACACTTATCAAAATGCATTTGTCCCTGAAGGTCAGCACAGGGAAAGGTACAATACATGCACTAATGGTGTCTCTCAAATATGGTTTCTGTTCTTGATTTTTGTCTCATCTGGATACCATGCCTTGTCCTAGGGGTGAACTACAAGAAAAAAGCTTTTCAGAAGCAGTGAGTAGTCTAGCAGCCTCCTTCACCATTCTAGAACTGCATGTCTAGTTCTGGTGGCAGTGGAAGCAGGCACAAAGATTTTCACAGGCTTATACCCTTGGATAAATAGTTGGAAAACCAAGACAGTGGAACAACCACTTGACATTCGGCAGATCATCCATGGTTAAGCTAATATTTTAGTACATTTATTTGTGGCAGGTAGTAGAGCTTGAGGATAACTACATAATCAGCCCCAGCTGTCAGCAGAATGAATATGTCTGCTTAAATGCTGTGTTTGAACTTGTTTTTGAATTCTGGTCCAGGTGAAAAGCTGGCATGCTGCTATCTAAATATTCATGGTTAACAGCAGCAGAAATGCATGTCATGCACAGAAACCCATTAGTAATGTCCTGTATTGCAAGAGTTCTGTCAGTTTTGAAGGCTTTCAGGATTCCTGAGAACTACCAAATGTGAAGTGCTTCAGATGACAAACTACTGCTATTTCTCTACATTTATTGTATATGCAGAAGGACAAATTCAGAACTGATCCAACATTTTTTTGGAATGTGGCCGAGACAAACTTTGCCCTTTTAACTCTTGTTTTTCTTTACAAGCTGTGTTTAAATACTTTGGGCCCATGTAGTTTTTATTACAAGGAAAACATACTTGCTCTGTGCCTCCTTGTGTCACTATTTTGACATACCGACCCCTTCTTTTCTCCCCAGGCAGTCTCTGGAGAGCCTGGATGAGTGTAACAGCTCATTGACTTGCAATGTGATTAATCCTTGGATTAGTAAAAATATGATGCAAACAGATCCTGACCCAGTGCTGAATGCTCTTCTTGCCTGTGCATGCAGTGTTAGGTACCTTACAACTGTCTCGAATTGATCAGGACATCCGGATTTTGTAACTTCATTTTATAACTGTTCCTCTCTCTCAAATTCCATCCTGTGAAGTTCTGAGGATATGTAACAAGAAGCCACCCAGTTACTATTCCTTGCAGCTATCTGCCAGTGTCACCTGCTTCTCTGGCATCATCATGCAAGCATGCACTGTCACACTCCCCACTGGAATCTCAGCTCGCGAGCTGAGATTCACACCATCATTCAGCCTGACAAGAGTGTTGACTCCTGGAGCCAGAGCTGTGCTTGGGAGCACATAAAAGCACCAGAGTCCCCTACATCTTGGCAGGACTTCAAGGACTATCCCAACAAAGAGATCTTGACAGCATAGTTGTAAACTCCACAGGCCCCAAGGGCTCAAACACCATGATATTTATGCTGCAGACTGGATTGCCAAGATAGTATCACTATTATGCAGACATCAGTCCCTGGGTAAGAAGTAGCATTTCTCACACCTGTTAATTGGCATTTGAAAAAATTGAAGCTGACTGGAGTGGGCAGTACCACTGAGGAAGACAACGCATGCAAGGGCTGTATCCAGTGTTTCTTCTATTCAAAAAGACTTCAGCTGTATGGGTACCACAAATAATTGCAAAAGCCAGTATTAACTGAAGGAATTGCATGCTGAATTATTGACATTCCTGGTATATTTCAGATGGTTGTTTTACAGCCTTTCCAGTTCTTGTTACAACTTCAATCTCTGCAAAAATGTAAGAAGTCCAGAGCTGTTAAATCCAAAACATACTTAGGAAGCATCTAATAGTATGAACAACTACTTTAAGATTACATGCAGGCTTTCAAATGAAGCATGATCTTCATACTTTGCTCAGCTCTATCCCTGATGGACATACTGTATCTAAAGTAGGTCCTTCAAAAGTTTCACTAGACTAGTCTGACTGTAAAAGTATGCCCAGGCATTTTTGTATTAGTAGGTAGAAACTGGAACACTAAAGAGGAGAGATGAATCTGGAGACCTTTGGCAGGTAATGTTTCTGGCACTTCAGGCAGTGTGAGTAAGTGCGGAAGCACTTAAATAAGTTAATGAATTTGAGTGTTGACAGCAGATTTCAGACTCTACCTGTTGAAGTAAATGGGTCAATTAATACCTTTGAAAACTAGTTTTTAAGTTCATTTGTGGGGAGGAAAACCTTGACAAATTCCAAAGATGTAACTGCATTACTCAGCTCTGATCCTCAGTATTTTTTTTAAATGTTATTAGCATAACGTTTAAAAAGAAATTGGATCACAAAAAGCATAACTATGTGACTCAGACAGATTGCTCCATAAGCAAGACAACAGAATAGAATATTCAAAATTCTGATAATAACTCTGAGCTCTATTTTTTTCATCTAAAGACAATGTTTCTGAACAAACTAATTTTAACTTGGAACAATTCCATTAATTTCCAAGAACTTGTAATGAAAATAATGTTCATCTCAGTAATATGAGAATCTCAACTATGGGAAGTCAAACCCCAAACCATATTGAAATTATTCAGCCTCATGTAAAATATATGGAAAGTGCTCCCATCTAGTAGCAGCAATTCATCAGATTTTTAGGAAAAACCTCTCCTCAATGAATGTAAGAAAAATGAGAACAAATGGTAAAATTTTTATGAGTAGCTGAAAATAGGCATCCTAAAACTTAACTTAGAATCAGAGCTTGGCTTGGGTTGGAAGGGATCTTAAAGATCACCTAGTTTCAACCTAGCACCTTTCCATGGGTGGGGATGCCACTGACCAGTCCAGGTTGCTCAAAGGTGAATACAGCCTGGCCTTGAACACTTCCCAGGATGGGGCACCCACAGCTTGTCTGTTCCAGTGCCTCATCACCCTCTAAGTATCAGTTTACTCCTAATATCTAATCCAAATCTCTCCTCTTTTAGTTTGACCATTGCCCCTTGTCCTATCTGCTGTAAAAAGTCAGTCCCTATCATTTTTATAATCTCCATTTAAATACAAAAAGTCCTCAATAAGGTCTCTCGGGAACCTTCTCTGCCTCAGGCTGAATATCCTCAATATCCCTCTCAGTCTGTCCTTATAACAGAGGTGCTCCATCCCCCTGATCAGCTTCGTGATCTTCCCTGGACCCTCTTCAACAGGTTCATGTATTTTTCATGCTAGAGACCCAAGATCTGGATGCAGCTCCCCTCCAGGTGGGGTCTCACAAGGACAGAGAAGAGGGGCAGAATCACCTCCCTTGACCTGCTTGTCTCATCTGCAAAAATTCTGTAATAATATTCCTGCTCAGATTTTCTCCTAGTTGTTTCTCTATTTCTAATAAGAGTGGAGAAAACAACAATCTATGCCAGCTACTGTTGTACATTTTTCACTTCCTCCCTCTCCCCTCACCCCCCATTCTTTATGTGCCCTCGGACTTGTTGCTCTTTTCAACTGTTTTATTTCAGGTGTCAACCTTTGTACTTTTCTCCTATTGCATCTTCTTCTTGTTTTCTCTTTAGAGTTTTTTGGGGGTTTTTGTTTTTGTTTTTAAATCGGCTTTCCCACATCACATAACCACCTGTCTTCCAAAGGAGCATCTCTGGCATTTGAAACCACTGCAAACAGATCCTCCGTGTGAGGTAAAAGGGCAGGAAAGGGACAAGTGCAGGGAGCGGGAACACTGAAATGAGACGAGTGAAGGACGGAGAGAGGTCCGGCGGGGTCCAAGGTCCCTCTGGCGGCCACCGGCCCGTCGCCCCTCTGTTGCCCGGCCGGTGCCCGCTCGCCCACGGGAGCAGCGGCGCATCCCTACTGCCGGCCTCGCCCCGGTTCTGGTCACTCCGCACTTTAGACCTGTTTGCCTGACTTTTTACTTCTTGGAGCAGCGATTTTCGGCTGTCAAACTCATTCTCCTTTCCTTTGCTAAGTCCGGTACTTATCCTGCATTATATAAGTGGCTTGAAAAAATGTTGGCTGCGTCAACTGCCAAAAGCCTGACATCAGAATTTAAAGTGCAAAAACGTTTACATGATGCTAGCCTACTATTTCAGCTGATGCTATTTTAAACTTACAAATCCCCATTTATTGACTGAATATTCTTGTCATAGCACACTTGTGTAGACTTTTACAGAGAGGGGAAGCACCAAGAGAATCCCTGGCCAGAGTTGCACACTGTGCAACTCAAATTCTGAATACTGCCACAATTTTTTTTTCAAATGGCAGCTCATATCTTTAGAACTTACTGCAAGTTTGTGTAAAACTTTGGACACAGAACACTAAAAACATTGATTTTGTCCTGCATTTTTTGTTCCTGGGATGCTTTGTCTGGTGATGTTAACACGGGCGTTTCAGCTTTTTCTGGCAAGTAGAACATCTCACTTTCAACTTAAACTGACTAGCAGGAAGTCTGTTTTCCTTAGTGTCTTTCAATGAACTGAAAGTTTGAACTCCTGAACTTGCTGTGGTTGAAATGATCATATTATGTTGTTTCTTCCCCAAATCACGCATTTTGTGAGTTTATAAGTTTTGATACTGTAGTACTGCATAAAATGGTTTCAGTTTCTTCCAAAGCATTATAAGAGAGCATCATCTACACAGGACCTTAGACAAGGACCTCGCCATATTTATTTGAATTCATCTCAGGGCTGAACACAAAATACTAGGAGAGATTCATTTAGCAGTGTTGAAATAGCATAAGTGAGCATATCTGATGCTGACCATGCATATGATATTCCCAGCAACTGACTGACATGCCTCCAAAAGATCAAATTCAGCCTTCCTTGCATGATGTAAGATAAAAATCTGGCCTAGGATTTAACTGTACCTGGTAATTAAGTTTAAAGAACAATAAGGCCTCACAAAACTATCCAGGCCTACAGTAAGCATGCTGGAATCTTGGTTGCCATTTCTGCAAACTGTTTACAGTACACATACCTCTGCAAATCCAATCCTGATCTCAAATTGCTGCTCATAAACAACATAGCAGAGATTTGATGTATGAGGACATGCTCTGAATATCCCTTTGCTAGCAGTAGCATGTCTAACTTCTAGCATTAAAAATGCCTTATTACAAGCAATGCTCAATTAACTACTTGAATATATCTCTCAGCCAATATTTTTTGTGACTAGTGGCAAAAAGGCAGATACAACATGCTTTATTCTCTTCTTCTTTTGTTAGCTGCCTGTCAATGAGTGTTTTTCACAGCTGGAGTCAAGGCAGCCTCTTTAAACCATCCCAGAATCTCTGCAGCATTCTATCAAAACCAGACATTTTCACCTGCAAAGCATGATACAAAGCTTATCTTTTAGGCAGTGCTCTTCCTTAATCTTAACACATCAGTGTTTATTAGTGAACCTTGCTAGTGCAGTGATTGTGAAAAATGACATAAACTCTCCTGTTTCATGAACAGTATTTTTAGGAGGAAAGAAGGGTGTTTGCAGGATATATTGTTTAAATAAGAAAGAAAGAAATACACACCTGCATTTATTTGATTTTACAATATTAAAAAAATTAAGGACTCTATCTCCAATATTAGCAGTTTCATGAAGACAGGCAAACATCCCAAGACATATGTTACTCTGGGGAGCTTGAGAAATTGTGCAGAAGTGAAGCTTGATCTGGTTCTAAAAGAATTATATTTGAAGAGAAGCTTGAGGGCAGGAGAACTGAGAGAGGAGAACTAGGATATACAAGACTGAAAGAAGAATTGACCAAGATCAGGAACAGGAACAGCTCACACTCATTTTATGTTGCTCTTCTTTACCTGTGTTTAACAGGTAAAGTTCATGTTTTATGAGCTCACTTAAATTAGGGAAAAATGCCATGTCCTGAGCTGGGGTTATTCCCAGTGGTTGTTGGTATAATGGTAAGTTATTTCTAAGAGAAAAAGGATGGGGATCTTAAAAGAACCAGAGACACCAAATATACATTCAGACACGAATACCCACCATCCTGGTCTCAGGATGTATAAATTGGTTGCAACTGAGACTTTATTCTTGCAGTGTGATGGGTTTGTTCTTGCCTTGGACAGCCAATGGCTGTGAGGGATGATACAAAAGAGTGTGTCAAAGAAGACAGCCTAGCACAACTCAATTCAGGCTCCATGGCACCACTGCAAATTAGATTTAGTAGGGACATGAATTGACATGCCATAGTGGAGAAGGATTGGGTGTGACTTTACAGGAAGAAAGTAGCACCTCAGGATTGTGTTGGGTCTCTTCCACGAAGCTCTTGGTTATGTGAGCATGTGCTTATCTCCAGGAGACTTTCAACAATGACTAAAGAAAAATGTCAAAAACCCCCACTAATCTATAAAAGAATGAGATTAAATGTTCCTCATAGATTGATGACTAGTTACAGGTAGAAATATGGAGTAGGAATAAAATTGTTTTCTCAGTCTTCTGGGGATCCTAGGACCTGTGCTATCTGACATATTCGTGAATGATGTAGGAAAAGGGAGTGAGAAGAAGACGACAAATTTTGCATGTGATAATAAACCACTCACAACAAGAAAGCCAAGAAAGATCTATGCAGGAGAATGTGACCAGCAGAAAGACTTCATGCCATTGGTAGGTTAGAGGATACAATACTTGCTACCAAATACCAATGCTACCAAACATGCAGAAATGCATTTGAAAAGAAAAAAAAAACCAAACAAACAAACAAAAAAAAAAACCCACAGGTACTGTGACTGATCCAGCACTAATTGCTATATCTGAGGAAGGAGACATATTTCTGTGAAAATGTCTGCTCACTTTACAGTGACAGTTAAGAACACAATAGTAAGAGTTACTGGGAAAGGAAAAGTAAGTAAAAGGGACATACCACTATGCTACTACAGAAATTCATGTTGTGAGTGAATCCTGAGGACTGTTTTCAGCTCAGAACTGCTGTCATTGAGAGAAGATACCAGAAATAATTAAAAAAAAAAAAGAAAAAGTTTCAAAGAGTGACAAAGATGAACCAAGATTTGCAGTAGCATCAGTTCAAAGGTCAACTGAACAAAGATTCTGCTACCTACAGAGAGAGAAAAAGAAGAGATGTCTAAACAGAGCAACACAGAGAAGGAATCTGGAAAAAGAGTCCAATCTTTGGGGGTAAATTGTCTTTTGCATTAGGACTACAGGTAGTGGGGTTTCACTACAGATGGACTATTTAGATTAGGCATAAGGAAGAAAGTTTTTTTTACAAGAAAAGTGGTGAGCCACTGAAACAGGATATGTTGCACTTCCCACGTCTGGAGACATTCAAGATCAGGTAGGATGGGACTCTGAGCAACCTGACCTAGTGGAGGATGTCCCAGCTGATTGGAGGAGGGTTGGATAAGATGACCTTTAAAGGCACCCTCCTACTCAAACTACTGAATGATTCTATGATTCTATGATTCTTTTTCATAATGATATAGAATAGAGAGATGCCAAATGACACAAGGTAGTGCGAGACTTAACATCACAATTATGTATTTCATAATGGGCTCTGAAGTGTGGAAAACACTGGCAGAAGTTTGTGAATGGTAGTGTGGATTAAAATATAGTATTTGTTCCTTGAATGTAAAAAAATTCTGTTTGACACAAAGAGGAAGCTCAGAGTCGTTTCTGTGCCAGCAATGTCTGGAGGCACAGAAAGTACACCGAGACCTGTGGCTCTTCAGGGGCTGTTTTGGGGGAGGAATGCTGAATTGGGTAAACCTATAAGGTGACCCACTACAGCTTACTGACTTATGGTCAGGAGAAATAGCAATGGGAGCCTACAGGATGTTCAGGATTCCGGTGATGTGCTGGAGTTGCCGGCCCATGCTGATATCTGTGCTGCTCTACTTTCGCCACTGTTTCTTCCACGTTACCACATGCAAGATCACAGCCAGCAAGAGGGAATGCCTCTCTTAGTGTGCATGTGCTGCCAGACTGCAGTGGAAGAGCGGAAAGCATTTTTGCTCTGGGAAACAGGCTCGGATGTAGCAGATGTAGAACAGCAGGTGACTTTTCTCCCAGGTGCTCAGGTGCAAGTACCCTTAGGTTCCTCGCAATTCTGCTTAATGTTTTTGTGCTTGCAGGGTTATCTTCCTTCTCGAACAGTATGTCTGAGAAACTGCATACCCATGATAGTAACCATTTTTTCCCACTAGATGTCCCACAAATCCAGTGATTGCAGTCATTCTGCTCAACTGGTGCTTCTTTCAGCCATGAAAGTTTATAATCTCTAAAATAAAAGGTTCTACTAAAGATAAACTCTTTATTGATTTGTATGCTGATGCCTGAGAAATACTGGAGAAGAAGCTTAATATTCCAAAACACATTGATTAAACTAGATTTCAGTGGGAATTTATTGTTAGAAGCTGGGCTTCATTCAAGGATTCAAGTCAGCAAGTTGTGAAAGTCTAATTGGACCACAGGGGATAAGAATGAACAAACCAGTTTAGGATCTGGGCTGTAATGCTATTCACAGCTCACACACAAGAGTTCTTTACAAAGCTGGTCCTAACTCGTTATTTATAATGTTTGGGGCTTTTTTGTTTCTTTTGTGGTACTGCCTTTCTAAATAGGGCTTTTTATTTCAAAATGTCAACTCTTCTGTCTCTAAACATATATAAGACCCTTACAGATATACAAGTTGCTCTGCTTAGCATACAAAGATCCACTTAATAACTCTTCCACTGAGGATATGGAAATTTAGCTGTCTGAGTATCTGTATCTTTTTTATTATTTGAACAAAAGCCAAGAGCTGCTGCTCCTGCTTTTAGGGTGAAAACACTGGTTTTGTGAACTAAAAGGTAAAACTTATTGCAATTATTGACTATATAACTATTGCAGTGCCCTGGAATTTCTTTTCTGTGCTATCTAGTCAGCTGAATTTGGGATACCCTGATCTAAATGCTGCAAAACTACATTTACAGACAAAAGCTAATTTTTTTTTTTTCATTTTGCAGTGGAAATACTACTCAGTCTTAATTGGCTGGGTTTCCTTTTAAAATTTTATTTTATAAATGCAAAGAATTATAAGAACTTTTTTTCTGACATGCTTTTGGTACAGATCAGAGATACTGGCCATACAGTTGCTAATGCAAATATTTAGCAAGGTTTCAACAGATTAAGTGTTTGCCAAGAGTAACACAGCTTCTACAAAGATACCTAAACTGCAAGGAAGACTATAAAATCCAGTGTGATCTTAGGTGTATTCTTCTGCTAACTAATTGCTCTCATTGCCTAAAATGTGTAGATTTCTCCACATGGAATTTTCCCACCTTTACTGCAGCCCTGGACCCGATTATACCTTTCCATATTAGGCTAAAAACCACCAGAGCCAATACTGAGGCCTCTATTTGTTCTAACTGATGAAATACTTTAAGACCCATCAGGGTGTCTGCATGGTACCTTTTTAAAAGAGATGAAGAGAAGAGTCCATAGAAATTAGATTTAGATTACTAGGAGGAAACTTAGGTCTTGACTATTACATCACTTGCAATGGTACTCCCTTCAAGTACCTGCTCAATTAGAGACTGAGAAAATAATAGAAAAAATATTTAGTGTGGTATGTTTTAGTGGGAAGGAAAACCTTTGTGTTTCCACAATACCATCTGGTAGAGCCTTTGGTAGAGTTCAAATGAAGATGGATGTTAATGTTAATATTTCTTAAAAATCACAGCATCTTTTTGAGAATTGGGTGTCTTTGTAAACCCACATAACCAGGTAAACTAAGATAGTCTGAAATAACACGGCTTAGAACTTTTATGGCTGTTTCAGTGTTAAAATAAAATAGAGTAACAAAGCTTGTCTTTGTTGGCAAAGAGATTTTTAGTGCTTCCTTTTCTCTTTTTTTTTCCCCTTCTTCTCAAGCCTATCACAAAGTGACATTCCCTTTGGAGAATTAAAATATTTTCATATTTTCAGCAGTTGCTGCCAAAATCTGGGGTTCTTTGATTTCATATTTCAACTTATGACATATCTCAGGGGAGACTTTCTAGCAGGCCTGGGGTGGAAAAGGCACCGGAGACTCTGGCTGTACAATGCGTACTGAGGGGAAATTTGCTGTGTAGTGATAAGAGAGCAGTTGAGGAAACGGTTTAGATACTGACCTTCAAGTTAGAAGGGAGCAAAATCTAGGACAGCAGAAGGAAATCTAGTAATGTAAAAGAAACAAAGAGCTTGTGAAAGATGTTTGAGACAAGAAAGGAAAGAAGATTCTCTTGAAGTTGGGAAGGTTTTGAACAGACCTAAGCTTTTCAAAAGCTAGGTTCAGCAGTATTTTGGGAAGGTGAAACAATAGTGGGAATAAAGATTCATGAGGTGTAAGTCTGGCTTTCTGTGGGACAACACCTCATTCATACTCAATCCAGCTACCTGTGGAAACATCTTTATTCTTGCCCCAGGATTAATCCTGTCAGAGGACTTACTCAGACATTTACTTATTTGCTGATTACTAATGTTCTAATTCTCAGATTAAATGTGTTCCAACACCATTTGCAACCATTTTTAATGTCATAGATTCATAGGATATCCTGATTTGGAAGGAACCCACAAGAGTCATCAAAGTTGAACTCCTGCCCCTTACAGGACAGTCCCAAGAGTCACACCATGTTCCTGAGAGCATTGTCTAAACAATTCTTGAATTCTTTCAGGCTTGATGCTGTGACCAGTTTACTAGGGAACCTGTTCCAGTGCCCAACCACCCTCTGGGTGAAAACCTTTTCTAATATCCAACCTGAACCTCTCCTGACACAGTTTCAGGCCATTCCCTTAAATGCTGTTACAGAGAAGAGATCACTGCCTGCCCCTCCTCTTCCCCTCATGGGGAAGTTGTAACTGCAGTGAGGTCTCCAGGCTGAACAGATAAAATTACCTCAGCCACACCTCAATGACTTCCTCTCCAGACCCTTTACCTTCCTCGTGGCCCTTCTTTGGACACTCTCTGACAGTTAATATCTGTTTTATGTTGTGGCACCCTAAAGTGCCTCCAGGACTTGAGGTGAGGTCGCCCCAGAGCAGAGCAGAGCAGAGCAGAGCAGAGCAGAGCAGGACAATCCCCTCTTGCCCAGCTGTTGATGCTGTCCCTGATGCCCCCAGGACAGGGTTGGCCCTCCTGGCTGCCAGGGCACTGCTGACTCGTGTTTAACTTGTCATCGACCCAGAGCCCCAGGTCCCTTTCCCCAGCACTGCTTTACCAGCATCTCCTTCCCCAGTCTGTCTGTACATCCATACATCCCTGGCCCAGGTGCAGAATCCAGCACTTGTCTTATTTAAATGGTTGGTGATTGCCCATCTCTGATTTGTCAGTGTCTCCCTGCAGGTTCTGTCTGCTCTTGCTGACGTCAACAGTTCCTGCCAGTTTAGTGTCTTCAGCAAAGTTGCTCAGTGTTCCTTCCAGTCCTGAGTCCAAGTCACTTCTGAAGATGTTGAAGAGCACAGGACTGAGGATGGGGCCCTGCAGAACCCCTCTGGTGACAGGTCATCAGCCTGATGTCACCCCAGTCACTGTAACCCTTTGTGCCCCACCCATGAGCCAGCTGCTCACACATCACAGGATGTGTTTACCCAGCTGTGGGCTGGACATTTTGTCCAGAAGGACACTATGTCACAAGACCTACTGGAATGCAAAATATTCCATCAGTTGTCTTCATTTTATCAGCTGGGTGGGGTAACTTGCCATGAAAAGAAATCAGGTTTGATAAGTAGGACTTTCACCTCATGAAGCCATGCTGGCTGTGACTGAGGACTGTGTTGTTCTTCAGCTGTTTGCCAATATCTCCCAGAATAATTTTCTCCATAACTTTACCAGGAACTGAAGTGAGGCTAACAGGTATGTAGTTTCTAGGGTCATCCTTCTTGCCTTTCTTGAAAACAAGGGCAACTTCCAGTCAAATAAGACCTCTCTAGATTCCCAAGACTGCTCAAAAATCATTAAGAAAGGCCTTGTCATGACATCAGCCAGCTCTTTGAGTATTCTCACATGAATCCCATCAGGCCCCATAGATTTTTAAGGGTTCGTCTGGAGTAGCTGATCCCACACTACTTCATGGTCATCTGAGAACTGGTCACTGTCACAGCCATGTTCCTCCAGCTTAGAGCACTCAGTCCATCATCTGTGTTGAAGACAGAGGCAAAGAAAGCATCAAGTACATCTTCTTTGTCTCTGTCCCTCATCAGTGAAGTGACCATCCTCATCCTGTAACAGGCTGTTATTTCCACACTGACTTCTGTCAAAACTGAATTTGAAACTTTTTGTTTGCCCCACATTTCTGTCCAGCTTCTACTCCAATTGAGCTTTGGCCACATGAATTTTCTCTCTACTGTAGTATATTTCTCCCACACCACCTAACTTGCTTTCACTGGGAATACACTTTTCTTTGTGCCTTAGCTCCTTATCCCCATTCCTTTTCTCAGTGCTGCCCTTTATTTTAAATAACTTTTTACTTTCCCTCATTTTTACTGTTAGAATATAGTCATAGAAATCATTGTGTCAGACATGTTTTTTTTAAAGTACTTAATCCACTCCAGTAACACAGAAACTCTCTCTTTTTTATATTAAAAGATGTGTCTTATTTGCACATCTTATATTTAAATCTGGTACATTCATAAATGTTTGAAAACCACTACTGATTATCTATATCAGCATAACATGAAATCCACATGACATATTTAAAAAGAAATGAGACTGCATTACCATAATTTTTTTAAGTACCTGTAAACATACTTGTTCTGCCAGATTGTAAACTGAGTCTGTCCTGAGCTTTTGTAAAGTAGATTTTGAAGCTGAAACATATTATCTTAAGGGCAGTATTTTTTACACTTGTTTTTATTTTCTCAGGTCTCTGTCTTTGCAAATATTTTGTTTGGTTTTTTTCACTATAATGGATTGAGGACTTATATTTTCATATTAGAAAATATTTGCCTGATTGAAGTAATATTTCAATTAGGTACCACGTTTTACATTTCAGAAGAATGTAACACTTTCCTTTTTTTCATCCCACTAAGTTTATTTTGCAGTTTGAAAATACATTTTCTTCCAAGTATCTTGTGAAATGACACCCAAGTAAAAAGTGCCAGAAAGACATCAAGTTTGCAGAGTTAAAAGAGTTTTTATCTTCCTTTGGTGATTTGTTGCCATTCTTGAAAAAGTCCTTTTGGAGTTTTGTTCTTTTGATGTAGAGATCTAGATAAAAAAAAAAAAAAAAAAAAGAAAAAAGAAAAAAGAGAGATGTGTGTTATTGGTTTAATATGTACACTCAAGCCTGATCCAATACACAGAGAAAGCAAAAGCCTTCCATTAGCTTTTATGAGCCCTTTAAACATTAGCATATCCTCCAGTGCAGCAGCTGATAAATTGTTGCTGATTGTGGCCTTTGAAAATGAACCATACTGGGGTTTTTACCACTTCCAACAGAATCCCATCAAGGTAATCATTATTTACAAACCTAAGTAAGAGAAACATTTGTTCTGTAGCATATTATTTATGTTTCTCCCCTTGTCTCACAGTATCTCTTTCATTACACTCCCCTTTCCTATTTATTATCTCTGTAATCAGATTTTTTCAGTATGCATAATTTGTTGGAATCTAGTTGGTATGAAAGGCACCATAGGAAATAAGGTTTTATTTCATAAAGAATTGTTTTTAAATGTTGGGCATATTGGCCATTGATTTAATTTTTATTGCACTGTGAAATCATAAGCCACTTGAACTCTTATATCCTTCATAGCAAATAAGCATTGAAGTAATGAATAATACATTTTTTATTTACGTTGCTTCATGCAAGTTCCATCTAAGGCTATTGGGTGGATTTAGTTTTCATTGCACTGTGTAGCTAGCAGTTGTACATCCATAATCTATCATAAAATAAACATTTGTATTGCTGCATTTAAAAACAAAAGGAAAAACTTGGTGGGGGGGACTGTGCTCCTGTTGAATAGTCCTGTTGGACTGTGCTCCTTTCCTTTTGTTTTTGATATCAGTTTTTACCCGGAGATGCTGCTATGGACAGGTATGGTGAGTTTCCTGTTTATGTTTTATGTGAATGTGAAAGTAAAATGTATTTAGGTATCTAAGGAAATGGTTGTGGATAGACAAACTCTTAGGTATTCAAGTTAACATTGCTTTGGCAATGAGGGTCGATGTGCCTGCTTTGCAGATGACACATAAGTGTTAGAGCAGCCTCTTGATTATTCCTACCTTAGACATTAGACATATCCAACACATGGGAGCCTTAGGAATTTGAGTGTCTTGCCAACACTCAGATGGTATCTTGATGTTTGCAAAATGAAGTATCATTCCCCATCACCCTCCCTTTCCCATCCATCCTTCCCTTCCACGGCTCATTTCCTCCATTTTTGCTAGTAAAATGACCCAGGGTTAACCTGAGATATTTTTTGGTTTGTTTTATTTTGTTTCAACAGACAGAGTCTTATCCAGCCTTTTTTGAAAATCAGATTTTAGGGGTTATCCAAATAGCTACACAGTCAGTTCTAAAGGAATAAGAAGACAGGTAAAGGCACATGCATAGGATCAGAAAAACTAACTGAAGCACAGATGTGGCAGTTTTTCAGGTACTGGAATCTTTCCACTAAGTTACAGGCAAATGCTTTTTTTAACCCAAATGCTTATATTCAAACTTTCCAGGGCCTGTTTCGCCTATAGATCTCATCTGTTAAGGATGAGGAACTCTTTGTAACACAAGAAACATTCAGAGGTGGCCTTTTTGATGACTTAAACCATGATTTTCCCACCTTTACTCCAGCCCTGGACCTGATTATGCCTTTCCATATTAGGCTAAAAACCACCAGAGCCAATACTGAGGCCTCTATTTGTTCTAACTGATGAAACACCTTAAGACCCATCAGGGTATCTACATCTGTGCTCCAGAGGCACAGATGGAACAGAAGCACCCTCATGTCCTAGAAAGACCAGATCTTTCTGGAGACCAGAGGTCTGGAGTCCACTGAGTAGTTCTGACCCTGCCAAGGCTGAGAGGCCTCCAGAAGGTCCCTTCCTTCTCTATAGCTCAGTTCTCTCACCAGCTAGGTGGGTGTAACCCCTTCCTAGTAAAACACTTTCAGGCTCACTGATGGTGGTCTAAGAGCTGGGGACTGTCAAACTGTAATGCAGCATGAGAGTGTGTCCACAAGACTCCAGTGACATTGCAGGTAGGCACTGAAGATAAAACAGTTCTGTGAAGATAGTCAAAGACCCTTACTAAGTCACTCATGAAATTGATCTTTGTTTTCTTCTACTGCCAAATCAGAGCAAGTAGAAAGGCTCTTCTAGACACAGTATCATGTGTATAACAGTTTCCTTTCTTTCAATGAGCTGACCTTATAGCTATAATTTCTGATGCTGATAGGCAGAGCTAGGCTCTTGGTAGCCTGTTCTTCCTGGTACCCAAAGAACATTGGTGTCATCACATTGAAGTTTTCTTCCATGATTGCCTTTAATACCCAGAAGAATGATACAGAAGGTCCTGATAGTCTTGTGAGTCTGTGCCAGGGGCCCTTTTGAACTCCTTTTTGTCCTACAGCACCACGGGTGTTTTCCCGAGACACACAGTGGGCTCATACAGGGGTAGCTCTTAAGCTTCACTACCACATATTCCAGTTACTTGTATCAGTTACCTTCATGTTTATAAGCTTTCCTTCTTGCTGCAAAGGCTAGGATCTTACTTATTTTCAGTGGAAGCTGCACTACTGAATTATCTTATGCCTCTAGAACATGGGGCTTTCAGTGTGGTATGGTAATATTTACAGTATGGGTTGAACCTCCTAAAGAAAAAAAGATCAGATAAATTGTTAGTTTATCTGGGGGTAAGAATTCACAGTGGCTTCCAGTTTTACTGGTATAGGCCCCCTACTTGTGATCATTTGTTGCTAAGCTTAACCCCTCTTCCAAAGATTTCTTCTTGTTCATCACTATTTTCAATTTTAAATACCTAACCTCCACTCTGAAATAAGCTCAAAGCTCAGATCCTACTTCACAGCTTCTCTATCTTTGTGCTTCTTTTGGCCTCTCAATGCCTTTCCATTGCTGTCACCAGCTGCTGTCTTTTTCTCATCTCTCATGCAAGACTGACTTCGACATGCTCAATTAGAATTGAAGTGCATTAGGTGAGTGCCTTCTCAGCACCTGACATGATGTTCACAGAAAAGGAAATTAAAGCTCCCAGTTTTTCTAAATATTCCTGTGTGTCTTCTACTTAGAAGAGGGTGAATTTTGCATCTTGTACATCTTGATTCTGTTGCTTACCATCTCTTGGGCCATTGAGGGTTTATTGCCCAGGATCCCTTGCTGACATACACATTTTCCTTGAATATTGTAGCAGAAGTTAGGATGCAGCTCTGCTGATTAAGCAGTGGTATTGAGCAACAATAGCACTATACATGATCAGAAGTATTTTTCCAACCAGCAGCTCTTGGCAGCACAAAGCTCCCTCTCATCAGGCAACGCCTATGGATATGTGGAATACAAAGTCAGGCTGTGTGCAGGAGATGTTTAACAGAACAGCACCATGCACTTTACCACCCATAGGCAACAGTGGAAAGGGGACCAGGGCATGGAAACTCAGACCAAGAACAAAACTTAGCTCTTGGACACTGAGGCCGAATTTGGTAACAGCTAAGCTTCTCATGCAAAAGCCTGTTCAGTACAAGCAGTCCTCCTGAAAACGTATCACTGCAAGTGTTCTGCCACAGAAAGAATATGTGTCTGTCCTATTTACCACATGGTAAATTGGATACAGCACAGCTTTGCATCCTTCTGCAGTAGGGAGGCCCTGTGCTATAGGAGAAAGGGTAGTCCAGTAATGTCTGTGCAGAGATTTCTGAGAAGTCAGCACCAGAGTGAAGGAGATTATAGGACTGCTCAGAAGTACCTTTCACAATGAAAAATGATCCATGGGATGTGCAGGAGTACATTATAATGCCCATATCTAATAACAGTAAGTTTCCTCACGTACCCCACAGAAATCTCTTTTGCCTCTACACCACTGCTATACAAATGTAAGAAAGGAGATGGGAGTCTCCTTGTTCTTTTAATCTGAATCTGGGCATAAGTGTGAGACTGAAAACTTCAAAGTTACCTTCAGAGCAAATGCTACTTATTATTTGATGGCCACTTTCCACGTAAGAATCAGTCATGCTTAATTTTCTTCTGCCAAAGCTGGATTAAGGGGCTGGGTGGGAGGATGTGAGATGTCTCCTGATTACCGTCTCAGCACATCCAGATGAGTGCCACAGGGTTTCTTTGAGGTTAAATTGCAGTGATGAGGGAATAACCATAACCTGCCAATATGTTGTTTCCTCCACAGGGTGTAAATGAGATGAGCACTCACAGGGGAATTAACATGAGATAACCAAAATACTGCAATTCCCTTGCCAGTCAGTGACCCTCCTGGCAGACAAGCCTTCTTTACACCATGACCTTAAACCAAAGCAGTGAAATGTGTGCTTAGCATTGCTTTGCTATAAACTGTCTGCTGTCCCAGTAAATGTTTTAGCTGCTGGTGTCAAGCATGCCTATCCTTGGCTGAAATACTAGCATTCACAGAGAAATTTGCACAAGCTTGGCTGAAGAGCATCTGTGTGTGGACAAATCTGGGCAGAAGGACCTCTTTGGGGTTCTAGTACAGTGTGGCCGTGCAGTATCTTTGCTCATCTGTAACAGCTGGGGTCCTCTAGGCAAAACAGAAAAAAACCCACATCTTTTGTGTGTCCAAAACCCCATCTGCACTCCTGACCTGTGACAGAAACTTCCATTTCTGTATGCAGGGTTTTACACTCAGATTTTTCTTCGCTGCTGATCATTGCAGCACAGAAACAGCTGCACACAGCAACATATTCATGATCCCAGCATCTGTGTACAGAAGGGCAGGAACCTTCTGCTGCAGTGCAGGAATGCAGCTGCCGAGTCATATCTGGTATCTTTAGGAGTGCAGCAGGTAGACAAGAGAGTGGAGATTTTTCCCCAGAGTATTGAAGCTTTTTTTCACACACATTTTCCATCAGTAACATTACCTGCTAGCTTAGCATATTTAAATTACTAGAAATTTAGAGAATATTACACTGATTCACTGACAAAGACACTGACCAAAGATAGGGTCAGTCAGGTGGAGCCAGTACAGCTAATGCAAGAAAGTACTTTTGTCTTTTATTGTCACCATGTGCTGTTGTTTGTGTTTGAGAGAGAGAGTGTGTGTGTGTGTGTGTGTGTATTTTTAGCAGCTTGGGTGTAGAATAAAACTAACTTGATTCCCTTACAAAAAATATTAAACATCTGACAAGAAGTGTATGTTCAGCAATTGCATTCCACATCTATTTTCTTTGCCTTTTAAATTATTTATACAATTACACCCCCCCATAGCTTCACAGTGCTTTGCACTCAATGCAAAAGTTTCTCTGTGGATAGGATTCACTCTTTTGTCGTGTCTTACCTGCTATAAGACATATAAAGTACAATGCAATAACAAACAAATGGCAATGAATTATACGAAAAAAATTAGATTTTTATTACATGAATACCTCAAAGACATAAAGAAGAGTTTATTTCTGCAAAGGGAAAACAGAGAACAATAATATAAATACTGTAGCAAAACAAGTAAATAGATCATATTCCTAGGCTTGCTCTTCTGATTAATTCCTAATGAAATACACAGATTTTTCTAGATTTAATTCCAGACATAACATGAGTGGCTTTTCACTGATGAAGTCACAGTCTGATGGCCTGAATTTAAGAGAATGATGGATTCTGAATATCCAGCATCAGCTTGTGAATCAGGTTATATGCAGTCAGACAAAACACACAGGTAATATAAAATTATAGAGGCAGTGAACCTGAGACTGCACCTTGTCCTTATCAATGCTGATGGCAAACTTCCCACTGGCTTTAGTCTAAATCTTTGCTTGTTTGTGAGGTTGGATAAATTATTATTAACTTGAAGCTATGTCACAGAAATGCTAACAAGGCAAAAAGAAATAACAAGGACACCAATTTTAGCAGGAATACTAATCATTATATATTCTGTAGAAAATAATTTATGTTCTTGAAATGTAAATTATCCTTGGATTCACTCTTTTGCAGATTTCTCTAAAATCAAACATCAAGGAAAGATTTAAATTTTCTCTCTAGGAACTTCCTTGTTGCATTAGAGAAAATAAAGTCTGACTTAAAACAGAAATTTGAAACTAAGCACTGACATTTTGAAATAAGCACTTTGGTTAGTTTCAAAATGTTGTTTTGAAAAATGGAAATATTTTTTCAAAACTGCTATTTCCCCAGGGGGGGATGGGACTCTTTAAATTAGGAAATGCAGGAAAATTTTCTCCTCCACTAATTCATCTACTTTGACTTTGGAATTTGAGAATGAAGCTGAAGCAGTTCTTTGAAGGAAAACTGAGTGTCTATAAAGAAGAATAAACTCCAGTGCACCTCTCCATCTGCACAATATTATATCATGTAATATATTTTCTGTATTTTGCAAAGCAGGAACAGAAACAGACTATACATCTGTGCTGTGCTTAACCTAAAGATATCATGATTTTTGCCACAGTGCTAACAAGAACCAAAATGAGTTTGTCCAGTTCACTGTAATGTTTAATAAGCCAATGAATAGAACTTCTACACATCCTGGGGAGGTAGATTAAAACACTCACTCTACTATTTTCTTTTTTTCTAAATATTCCTCAGGAAAGCATCAGGACCTTCTGCTGCTCTTCAGCATATTCCCACCTCAGTTGTAGTTGTGTCACTTACATGTTTCAGAGCTCTGATGACAAACATATATCTGCTCTTTCCTGCTTCAAGGCAATCACTTCCCTGCACTGAGTCTGATTTTCTGCAGATTTTCCTGAGGTGAAAAGAACTCATGCTCCAGACAAACTCAGTCCCCTTGTGCTGCGTACAGAGCTGATACTAATCTTGCTAAGCCTAGAAGCTCAGCTCTAATGTCCGATACGGTAAGTCAGTCTCATCCTGTTCCAGTTTCATAGCTGAAGATTTGGAATTTAACCTCACATGATGGTTTTCACCCGGAGGAGCCACTTGTTTCAGCTGGGTGCACTAAGGACATGCCTCAGATGACCAAAAGCAGTCAGACAAGATTGGTGATAACTGCCAGAGATGTGCTATGCTTAAATTCACTGTCCCAGCCTCCGCGCTGACAGAAAGGCATTGGGATTATACCAGTGGGATAATCTTATATATATATATATATATAAATAAAGAAATGGCTGGCTAACTCAGTCCTTCACAATCGACATTGTTCTGTGTTTCACCTCTTCCTACTTTTGCCCTAGCAAAGAGACAAAGTAGCCATCAATCCTGGCTTTCCAGCTGGCTCCAGTAGCCTCCCCACCATGCTGTGCCAGGGTCTGCATCAGGCTTGGGCCACAGCACAAAGGATATGTGCTCTTGATCATTTCTCTGCTCTTTAACTCCCTGCCCCCTGAACTTGAACTTGCTGATAGAAAATCACAGTCTGTCTCCATATGTTCCACACAGCTGTGCTTTACACTACAGCCAAGAAGTCAGTAATGATTCTCTGGAGCACAGGAGAATCCACATTTCCCCTGGGATAACATGTCACTTCCTTTCAGGTATTAGCTTGCAAGCTTTCCACTGTCACAGCATGAAATCACAAGTCTGGACCTTATTTTGATTTTATATTAGCTGATTGACACTGGTAGCCGAGTAGAAAATAAGACTGATATCTTGGAATAGAGTGAAAAGCAAATGGATTTGACAGTTGCTGCAGATACCCCAGGTTATCTTCTCATTTCCTCACAGAATGGGAGAAGGTTAATTTTTCGGGGTTTTGCTGTCATTTGGGCATGTGAGTAAAAGTGAAGTCAGTGCAGCTGCATCTGACTGTATGGGTGCCAGGCAGAGCATTCCAGCCTCAGGGCCACCTTGGATGAGCAGCCCTAGGGCATCTTGTTTCTCCATCACTGATTCTCTTTTTTTGATTTTTTTATTTTTTATTTGAGGTACTAAACAAACACGTCCTTGTGAAGACATAAAGCCTCTTGTTAAGTGCTAAGTTGTAGTGGGTAAGGGAAATCCCAACACTTGCAAAATCCTTCATTTCACATTCCCCTCCTTTAAAGGCATGTGAGGGAGTGTGGTAATGTGTGTTCTGTCATAGCATCCCCTCTCCTCAAACGCAAAAGGATATTCCTGGGATAATCCCAGGAATACAAGTTTGTACATGGATATCTCCTTTGAAGAGGATTTTTTTCAAGTAGAACTGCCTGTAGAGATAGGAGAAGGGGTAATGGTTTTAAAGTGAAAGGGGGTTAATTCAGACTAGATAGAAGGAGGAAATTTTCTATGCTGAAGCTGGTGAAACACTGAAACAGGTGATCCAGAGTAGCTGTGGATGCCCTATCTATGGAAACAATCAAGGTCCAGTTAGATGGGGCTATGAGCAAAATGGTCTAGTTGAAAATGTCCCTGCTTATGGATGTTGGACTAGACGACCTTTAAAGGTCCCTTCCAACCCAAGCCATTCAGTGATTCTGTGATTTTTTTTCAGGATAATGCTTTTAATATATGTATTTTCTGGTTCCAATGTGAAACATAGTAACACCTATGTCAGACAAGTAGTCATCACTGGGCTGTGAGGGGGTATGAAAAGGACTGGAGAGGTTTCTCTTTGCTTCTCTGAACTTCTGTCCTCAGAGTGGGACTGGGGAATAGATAAAACTGTGGATGTTCAGGAATAATATTATTTGCTTTAAAATTATGTAAAATTACCCAGTTTAATAAATTTCCTTCCTGCTAATTGCCTTTTGCTGATGTTTTTTTTTAGGATTTATGCAGAATACTTCGTTTTTCCTCCAATTTAAACCACAACAACTGAGTTTTAAATTAAATCTTTAATCTCTATATGGTCATGTAACTACTGGAACTCAAGTTTTATAATGCAAAAATTGTCACTCCAACTTTTTCCTCAAAAAATTGAGGGATTCAGAGCTCCTATAGAGCTTTTCAATAGAGATGCAGTTCTGAGCTGGTTCTTTTATCTTCATCTTTGACTTGCTATCTTTAGCACTCTCCCTAGACTTATTTTATGTCTCTGATCTTACATACCCTGCACACTTATGTACTTGGCTCTAGTTTTTTCCCCCTGGAGTTTGCTCTTCACTGGTTCTTCTCTCTGGCACTCACTTTCTCTCTCTATCAAGATACATCCTCTTTTGGAGTGTGCATCTCAAATCTCCCTTGTTTTCATTATGCTAAACCCATTTCAGGCCTGTGTCCATGTACTTTTATCTTTGCCTTGCAAATAAAGCAGATTTTATCATCTCTTTTAGCTGCTTTTTTGTTTTCTTTTATCTTCTGTATTTGTACAGTTTATCTGTTTATAGTCAAGGCTATGCTAAAAATTCTTGCACTCACCTCCGATGAAGCTTTTTTTGACTCTTTGGATGATACAGCCGTATTATGGTGTTGTGAATGCTAGTACCCCTTTCTTGCATGCAACCATCACTAGTAATTTCTTTGTTGTTGATCCTTCCTTGAAGAGATTTATGTTAGGTATTCCATTACCTTGATTATGCATGGATGTCATTTACATATGCACTTTGGGCAACTGGACCATATTAATATTGTTTTGAAATGATGGCTCTCTCTCTTTCACAGATTAACTCATTACACAGAACATCCTGTCATTCACTTACTAGAAGTTAGGCATTTCACATCTCCAGGAATTTAGAAATACATCCATTTTACCAAAGAATAGTTATTGAGCTATACAGACTTCCAAGGGAAGAAATGGGGAGCTGGATCATTTTGATAAGGCCAAGGACATCTTATAGACCTAATATCCTATTAGCAAGGAAAAGTTTTCAAGAGTCTGTGTCTCGTCTGTCATCGGTCTCCTTTGCTTATGGAGAATGGGAGGAACAACACAGTCACTGCTGGTACAGAGCCCTTTCTCCTTATCGCTTTGTTCATTTCAAAAGGGAAAAGTTTAGCTGTCCTACCTCATCTTTGACCATCCTTTCTCTGTCCAGTTGCGTGGGAGGAACAGCAACCATCACAAAAGTAGTTTTGTACTTCATACTGCGCTGCTGCACTGCAGTGCATAAAAGACAGCATCAGCTGTACCTACCAGATTCTGCCAGGAGAACTGTAACCTCCCTTTAATTTATTTACACAGATAGGAGTCAGTTGAAGGTTTCATTTCCTTTGTTTCCAAGAAGTGGTCTGGAAAAGAAGTGTCCCAGTTTCGTAAAGCTGTCCTTCAATTTTCTAATGATCCACTAATTTTCCCTTTTTGTGCAAGTTTTTTTCTGGAACTTATTTCACCGATGTTTTCCTTTGTAAAAGCCTTTGTATCCTGTCTAACATCTTCCAAGATCCTCACTCACAGAATCATAAAGTAGCTGAAGTTGGAAAAGATCTTTAAGATCATCAAGTTCAGTCTAGCACACCACCATGTTCACCTTTAACCCGGTCCTCAAGTGCATATTCACATGTTTCTTGAAGACTTTCAGGGATGGTGACTCTACCACCACCCTGAGCAGCCCATTCCAATGCTTAATACTGTTTCAGTGATTAAATTCTTCCTGATGTCTGACCTGAACATCTTCTGGCACAGCTTGAGGTAATTTCCTCTTCTCCTGTCACTGGTTGCCTGGAAGAGGAGGCTGATCCCCACCTGGCTACAACCCTCTTTCAGGAGGCTGTAGAGAGTGATAAGGTCTCCCCTGAGCCTCTTTTTCTCCAGGCTGAACAACCCCAACTCCCTCAGCTGCTTCTCAAAAGACTTGTGCTCCAGACCCTTCCCCAGCCCCACTGCCCTTGTCTGGACACTCTCCAGCACCTCAATGTTTTTCTTGTACTGAGGCACCCAGAACTGGACAGAGAACGTGAGCTGTGGCCATCACCAGTGCCCAGTACAGGAGAACAATCACTGCCCTGGTCCCGCTGGCCACACTGTTGCTGATGCAGACCAAGATGTCCTCGACCTTTTTGGCCACCTGGCACCCACTGGCTCATGTTCAGCTGTTGGCAAGCACTCCTGGTCCTTTTCCACCCAGCAGCTTTCCAGCCACTCTTACCCCAGCCTATAGCACTGTCTGGGGCTGTTGTTACCCAAGGGCAGAACCTGGTTTACTGAACCTCATACAATTGGCCTTGGGCCATGTACCTAGCCTGCCCAAATCCCAACTGACCCACCAGATCTTAGACAAGAGAGCAGTCCCTTAGGACTGGATTGTGAATCTCCAGTCTAAGCTGAGATGGATGGGAGGAGCAGCATCACTTTGTGTGGGGATCAAAGTATAGGCTTTATCCCTAGCTCTTGTCCCCTCATTTGTTTTGGAAAAGCTGATATCACAAGCCTACAGAATGGCACCACACTGTTCCCTGCCCTTATACTGTCAGCCCCCAACAGTGGCTGGCTTCCACAGAAATGGGAGGCACTAATTTTTCCCTGTTCTACTGCTATCCTTTTCCTAAGTCACCACTTTGCTTCTTGTAGTGTGAGGAGAATGAAGGTCTTTTTTATTTTCTTCACTCAGTAAATTGGAGCAGTGTCAATTTAGTTCTCAGAGAGCAGGTCACACCAGCCAATAAATAAACCCCAATGATCCCCTACAGCTTTCACAGGCCTGCACTTTGACATTTGATTTCTCAGACTCCCACTGCAACTGAAAAGGTCTGTTCACATTTTGTTTCTAAGAGCTCTGTATGACATTCAAACTATCTTGTGTACATACAACATGGGTGAGGAATTTAATTGTTTAAAATGTGGCTAGGTATTCATAAGTGTTTAAAGAGTCCCTAGACCAAGCCCCCAGTGCATGGTTGCAATTCTAAGTCCCATTTGTTTTTAAAATCTTTCTTGTTCATATGAAGAAGACTAAGCACTGTTTTTTACCACCTAAACCAATTTTTATTTTTGTTTTTCCAGAGTTCACGAGCAATGGGTTTGCAAATAGCAAGAGAAGTGGTTACAGCATGCCTGGATGGTTTGTCACAATCATCATGACACCAACCCTATTGCACTCAAAGACGACAGATAGGCCAGCAGAGTTCAGATGTCTGTGCTGTCACAAGTAGTTCAAAGTCAGGGGCCAACAGAACAGTTTGCTATATCTTGGTGTTGCAGAACAGTTTGCTATATTTTGATTTTGGTTCTGGACACTGGTAGTGAGTGCAATTGCAGTGCAGCTGAGAGCCACAGCCCAAAAGCCAGAGCATTCTGGTGAGATCAGAGGCAGAACACTGCAGAAACTGTCTTCCTGATGTGCCTTTTTGACTGTGCTGGACAGAAAAAATAATAGCTATTTAAGAGTTAAATTCTGCATAAAGTCAGCATTAGATTGCTAGTGGGAGGAAAGGTTACAGTACTGGTTTTCAGCAGTACGTACTAATATAATATCTATAAAAATGCTGATGAAAATATTTTAGGCTCTTAATTACATGCCACATGCACATAACACAATAGATTTGGTTAGCTGAGATCTTGACAAACTTACAGGCTACAGAAAATGGAAATATATATTAGTATATAATTAGTTATATTATTATTATTAATAATTATTATTATTATTAGTTATAGTTATTAGTTATTAGTTATATTATTAATATTAATATATTATTAGTCAGAGAAATTTAAAGAATGAGCCTCTTTAATGACTGCCATTCTATTGCATGTGAAGAATACCACAGATAGATCCAAGTGGTGTTCTCTTAACAGAAAATAGCATGGCTTACCTCTGGGATTGGTACAGGAATAGAAATGAATCAAAGAAAAAATTAGTTTAGGAAGATACAGAGTGGTATTCTTGAGGAAAGATATCTAAATATGACACCAACAAAGCGGCATTCAATACATTTTAAATTGTCTTAATCCAAGAGACAGTGTGCTGCCTCACAGATATGATACACGTGAAGCAAGCTTCTATTATTTCTGTTAACAGAGTGCATCTGGATGGTCCTAAAGGTCTGAGAAGTTTTTATGGGCAAAACTTTCTTTCTTTCTTTCTTTCTTTCTTTCTCTTTCTTTCTTTCTTTCTTTCTTTCTTTCTTTCTTTCTTTCTTTCTTTCTTTCTTTCTTTCTTTCTTTTCTGATGGTAGACAAAGGGAGAAAAAACACAGCTGTTCTTTCACCTTGTAAAATAAAAATTAAAAATAGTTTGTAATGTTAAATATGATGTTAGAGTGCTTTTAATTAATATGAAAACTCAGTCATTGTCTTCCTCCTGGATGAGTGAGAAAAAGAAGGCCTTGATGACAGTGAAGAAGAGTTTGGAAAACACAAGCTACATAAACACTGGAATCTTATTTCATGGGCATACTGTCCCTTCTCCCCACACTGCTACAAGGTAATGTGCTAGGGCCAGACCCTTGGTCATTGTGAGAGGCAGTAATTTTCTGAAGCTGATGGAGCATCCTAGGAGCTGTCCTGACTTAAGTCTACAAAGAATCTGATCTAATATATTACAAAACATAATATGGCTGATGTAAACGGGATATACTTATATCCTTATTGGTCATCTGAGTGTTTGGCAGAAGCAAAGTGACCTCAGGAAACACGGCTGCAAAGCAAATATACAGGTGGCACTTGTTGCTAAGGCAGTTTCAGACAAAACTACAAGCTTAGAGTTACATAGCAAAAAATTACTTGGTACCTCCTCTTAATAAAATCCCAGGACCTCCTGCACCCAGTGTCTTTGAGATTTTTCTCTTTTATATGGAGGGTCCTTTAGTAACTAGAATAGAGAAATACAGCCTGGATAATTCCACTTAATCTATAGTTATGTATACTCCCTTTATCATTGCTCTGTCTTGAGCCTGACCTGAAAAATGATCCTGAATGAAAAAAAAGTACTATAAATCCAGAATAGCTCCACAGATATGGGTAGAGATGGACAGATCACTCTGAGTATAAACTGTTGTATTTTCACTTTCAAATTGTGTAAAAGTTAGCATTTACTTCCTTCTACAAAAAAGGTAGTTTGTCTAATATTTGATAGAGCTCATTGCTTACTAGAGTATAAACATGAAAGAGGCACTATCCAATGTTAGAGGAGCCATTTTTCTGGCTACTCTTGTTCTGTCTGGAAATTTTATCTGGACAGAATTTAGGAACTTTTGTACATTTTTACAATCTCTCAGAATCAGGCCCAATGAAGCAGCAGACCTGATGACACTCATTAAGTATCCGTATCCCACCCAGTACACATGCTCTTTAGACCAGCAGAGTAGGCGCCAGACCATGCACACAGAGGTGAGTTTCTGAAAGGAAAACCTGGTCAAAGCCACAGTAGTACCACTGAAATTATAATATTACAGAGTATTGCAATTCAAAACAATTTTTAAAAAGTGTTGCATATAGTAAGGAAGTCTCTCAAAAATGTGAAGTTCTCAATTCCTATAGAAGAATGTTAAAAAAAACAAACAAACAAACATAATTTTATTCTTCCCTTTAGCTCTTTATTTTCAATATTACAGCTGATTTAGTTCAGCCTTAGGTTTACTGTCCTTGTTACAGCATATCTGTGCAGATATTAAGACTATTTAGGAAACCCTAATAATCTGTAGCACATGCACCTGAAGAAATAGAGCAGTCTTTAGGGGGTTGGGTCAATGGCTTCCTCTCTCCTGTCTTGTAAGGCAAAGCATAATTTGTTGTTTCTTAACTCTTTGTTAAAAAATAAATTTGATGGGTTCTCACAGTGTCCACATCAGCTTTCTGGTCTCACTAAGACTACGCAAGAGTTTTGCTCTTGCACAAGAGCAGTGTAGCTCCGAGACCTTCACACTGTTTGGAAGCTGGATACAAAGTGCTACATATGTGCATAGATCAGAATACAAAGTAGCATTTCCCAACTACTGCACTTTTTTTGCCTTGAATAGTGACAGAGTGGTTGCAGCTTCATGCATCCCCAAGCACAGAGGTATTAAAAATCATGCCTGAACACCTTAACATTCATCTGACAAATGCAAAATCTACTGAAGCCACTAAAAGGTTTTCAGCTGACTTTACCAGCTTTGATTCCAGTCCAGTAAAGCAATTGCATTAATAAGTTTTCCAGAACCATGTGGTCTAAGTTACAAAGTGTCTTATTTGTGTTAGATCCATAGCAAAAAATGCTAAATCAGATGGAGAACTCATATTTGAATTACAAGCTGAATATGCCATTCTGTTCCCTGTCTCTGGGAGAAAATAAATAGGTATGTCCATTGGCAAGGGGCCAGCTGGCCAATTTAATGCATAACTTCAAGTCCAAAACCACTGCCTCACAGTGACTTTGCCTCTGCACTTGGGTTGCCATACACCTCAGCAGTGGAGAAGCAAACAGAGAAGCAAACCAGAGAAGCAAACAACAAAGTGGTCAGCATTGAAACTGGGGTGGCAGTTTTAGGAAAAAAGCTCAAGAATGACATTGGGACAGGAACACAGAATCCTACACCCCACCTACTCTGCAGTATAACAGGACTGTTGGGTGGAGATGCATGTCAAAACTGCCTTGGCATTAGAAAACTGTGCTGGAAAAATCTGGCCTTGAATTTCAAAGTGAAAGGAAAGGGAGATGCATGAACGGGCCAGGAGGCAGCACAACTGACCAAGACTTGAGACAGTTTTACATACACTAGCATAGATATCCCACATGATGTGAGTGCACAGCTGCCCTGCACAGAAACCAGCAGACACCTTCCGAGTTATGGTTGCATCAAGGGAATAGTACCTTCATCTCCTGAAACCAGCACCATTTCTCTTGTACTGCTTTGCAGCCCACCAAGACACTTGGAGCCTGAAATACTGATCCACAACATAGTCATTATAAACATAAATAAGATGAATTATGACATTTCCTACTCCATAAAATCTGCTGCTCTGTGACTACTCAAGAGTTCATTTGGTCATGTGCTCTTGGGGAAACAAAGAATCTCCCAGATTCCTTATGTTAACAGTCTGGGCAGTTCTTGTGCTAGCAACTGCCACCAAGCAGTTGCCCTTGGTAGCCACAGTTGAACTTGTCCCTCTAGAATTTTGTGGAACCTAGATATTAACCTATGCAGGTAAAGCAAAAGGAAATTGGTGTCTTGCTTAAAACTTCTTTCAGGCTAAAAATAAGAATCATGATTTTAGGATAAAATGAGTACCTCAGTAACCCACTGTTTTTGTATTTCCACAAGTAGGGGGCTTTTATAATGACAAGAAAGATGTAAGAACATGTTGAGTTAAGCTTGTGAAATAAATAACACATCCTGTGAAATAAATAACACATCTTATTTTTTAATTTTCATAGTCAAAAAAAGAAAAAGTTAAAAGATTTCACAACTTATTCACCTTCTAATCCTATCCTGGTGCTGTTGGTGCCTTTATGGTTTATTGGCTGGACTTCACTACCAGCTATTTTTATATAAACATTACTACTTTCCTAGGGCAAAAAACTGCTTTTAAAGATATCTTCAAAAAGTTATGATTTCCAAAAACTCCTTAGAGGCTTGTCAAGATGCAAGACAGCTGGAGTTATCTCTATGGTATTTTCTCTGTGTTTCAAGACAGTGAAAAATGTGCGACAAGAGAAGTTTTCAGTGATCTTTGGAAAGAGACAGAGGAGGAAGATCATAGATGAATCAATGATCAAAATTAGCTGGACACCTCTTATTTTTTATATTCATGTAAACTGGGAGACCATGTGATACCTACAAGAGTGTTTTTTAGTTTCAGGTTCAAGAGGTAAACTAGTATATGATGTTATATCCATGGAGTGTGTTAGCCCACCATGACTGGGCTCCTACAATGTACATGGCACTCATTCAGCAGTTTTCTCCTTGACTTGGAAAGAAAAATTCATCTTATTAAAACTTTTGTTTTTTCCTCCAGTGCTTATGTTTCCCTATGGAAGGAGGAGAAGAGAATGACTGAGTGAAAATGAACAAGCAGATCTTGTGGTCTTCCATTCTTCAATGACCTTCCCAGAAATGTTATTCCTTCCGCAAATTCATCTTTTAGTGCTCTCTCTGACAAGTAAGAAGGGAGTAGTGGATGATACCCCAGAGTGCTGCACAGCCCTTCAAAAGAACCTTGACAGGTAGGAAAGATGGACAGAAAAGAACAATCTGAAATTCTACAAGGGCACATACAGAGTCCTGCACCTAGGGAGGAACAGCCCTGGGTACCAGCATAGGCTGGGGCCCAACCTCCTGGAAAACAGCTCTGTGGAGCAGGACCTGGGGGTCCTAGTGAACAACAAACTGTGCACGAGCCAGCAGTGCCCTTGTGGCCAGGAAGGCCAGCAGAATCCTGGGATGCCTCTGGAAAAGCACTGCCAGAAGGTCAAGGGAGATGATCCTGCCCTGCTGCTCAGCTCTAGTGAGGTCTCACCTGGAGTCTGTGCTCAGCGCTGGTCTCTGGAGCACAACAGAGACGTGGAGCTCCTGGAGTGGGTCCAGCAGAGAGCTACAAAGGTGATCAAGGGACAGGAGCATCTCTACTATGAGGAAAGGCTGAGAGAATCGATCCTGTTCAGCCTTGAAGAGGGATAACTGAGAAGGGACCTCATCCCTGTCTGTCAGTGTCTGCTGGGAGGGGTCAGTGCAGAGCAATAGGACAAGAGGCAAGGGGTGATGTAAGTGATGCACAGGAAGTTCCACCTGAACATGAGTAGGAACTTCTTTACTGTGCAGTGCCTGAGCAAAGGAACAGATTGCCCACAGAATCTGTGGAGTCTCCCCCTCTGGAGATATCCCATCTTTTTGGATGCAATCCTGTGTCATGTGCTCTGGGATGGCCCTGCTTGGGCAGGGGATTAGACCAGATGACCCACAGTGGTCCTTCCAAACTGACCTGTGATTCTGAAATTCTGATCACAAATGTGGGAAAAATATCCTGGGAAATGATATCCTAAGCAGGAGTTATACACCAATTTGTGAAGTTAACAGATGAGAGGGTGGGGAGATGATACATATTATATTAAACAGAAAAACAATGAAAGACAATCTTTGAAGTCACTTTTTTTAGAGCAGCAGAAGGACTGAAATGGGAAAACAAATATGAAGATGGTGCTCTGAGCTCCTCAAAGCATTGTGGATCATTCATTTTTCATTATATCATTATCATAAATGGAAAAGACAAAAAAAACCCTTTTTTCCAACACCTCCCACACTTACAAATAATAAATATTTAATATTTGCTGCATGTAGACTTTATGAGTGTCTAAAGCAATATCAAGTTTGTAAAAGACCACATTTCTTCCTTCTGCTGCTTTTCATTGCATTTACCATAGGTCCAAGGAACTGACTTGGTAAGAGGAGAACTTGCTCTGCTAAATCGCCAGGAATAAACCTGGGAATTATTGACTTATCTGAGATTCAAGGGTGAGAGAGATGTATAAAAATATGCTTATATTCTTAAGTGAGACTTTTTTTTGTATTTTGGTCTTTGTGCTTCTGCTGTTTCTTTATGAGTTGAATAAAGGACACTGTAAAGAGTGTCTGAGTTCAAAACAATGCTTTCCCCACCTTACCAAAACACAGCCAAGGAAGAAGAAAGGAGAAGGAAACCAAGGTTATTAAACCAGGAACCTACAAATCCACAAACAAGTCTGACAGAAAGAATAACTAAATAGCTTTCTCATAAATAACAAGTGTCAGGTTTGGCTCTCACAAGCTACCACACATGTTGTTGGGCCCCATTTCCAAGGGGCTCCTTTGCTTAATCTTGTAGTTATATTTACTCAGATTGAATGGTCTTTGGAGCTTACTTTGGACATCTGTAGCACACTAAAACCCGTAGCACACCATCTGTAGCACACCTAATCTGTGACCAAAGAGCTGGCAAATTCTTTGCTACAGGAGTCAGAAAAAGTAATATTTACCAAAAGAAACTACAGGATTACATTTTAGGATTTGAACACATAAACAACAACATCAATTTTAGTGTGCTGGCACAAATGAATGATTGTGCTCACTCCTAATCACACTTATTTTAAATTTTAAACAAAGTAACAAAGTTGGCCCACAAACAGAACACCTACTGTTTATTCCCTATAATCTTATTGTTTTAGCAGTGTAATGCATACTAGTTCTTAATTATAAATTATTATAAATTATAAATATAGATGATCTTAATTATAAATATACTGCAATGTGTGACTAATAAAAATGTATAGTGTGTTAGGAAAGAACACTTGATAACATGATAAGTACTAATGTGGCATAAAATAAAAAGTGAAAATTAGTGAGGGCGAAAGAGTGAGACAACAATGAGGAATGCAAAGTTTTATACTGGCCAGATGACTGCAGGGCTATGACCTCTATTTTCCTTGTTGCTCATCATCCTCCTATTCCCCACTTTTGTTCTCAGCATTTTCTTCTGGCATGCTCGGAAGTCTGGGCCACAATGAGACCTTTCTGTGTTATCTCCTGGTCTGGGTGTGTAGAGCTACAGGTCTTGGCCATGGTTTGTAAGTCCTGATGGAGTATGAGTAACCCATTAAATGTATTTAATAAAACCATCCTTAAATATCATAGGAAGCAAAGAGATGGAGGGATCAAAACATAACCCAGAATACAGCAGGAAGCAGGGAGGTTAGGAGAAAGAGCTGACAGCACATGAATGAAGGTTGTAAAGACTCTTCTCTGTAGCACAATCATTGCTTGCAGATACTCATGTGTGCTTTCTGGCAATGCTACAGCCAGTCCATACGGAGAACAGAAAGAATCTGAGCCCTTGGTGAGGTTTATGGAGTTAAAGCCATCAGTTTGGGTAGTAAATATATGTCAAATATTTATTGATGTGACAAGAGAAGGCTGATGCTGTTTGTTGGGTCTTGCTTTTTCAGCATTTAATAGATGTACATGTGTAGTATGTGTCTGATGTATAGTTGTTTCTATATTAAGATATCAGTAAATGGCAGGCAGAGATTGTCTTGGGTTCCTCCCCCTAAATTAATTAAATCAGGGCTTCATAGACTGTCTTATGGAAAACATAGAGATAGAAAGAGCCTTGAAGGCTCAGCTGAGATCCAGATCTAAAATAAGTTGATGGTGTCAGAAGCTGGGAACCTAACAGGATAAACTCATCCCTTCACTGTTTCAAGGTAGTTTAAATTTACATAGACCTTTATTAGTTTCCTAACAATATCCTGAGGAAGAAGCCCTACCAACTCTGCAGGAAAACTAGTTTCCATGACCCTTGCCCTTTGAGTTTGTTGGGCAGCCTGAACTTCCTCTTCAGATGTACAATGGCTGAAACAGTAAAATATGGCTGAAACATGGAAAATAGTCCTTCTATTTTCCATAAATGTATGAAGTTACTAAAGTCAATAAAAAGATCTCTTCTTCTATATAATTCTATTTAGCACATATACAGATTGGTATAAGTCTTAATCAGTGTCTCATTGGAATAAATACCAGGATGGTAAAATAATGATCTTGGCATACTAAAGGGACCTTAATAGGTCAAAAGTGTATGCTCTTCCTTCAAGAAGTACCTATGAAAAACTCCTGACAAAAAAATCTATAGTGGATCATGAACAAATTGACACAATGCTACATATTTGGAATTTGTCTTTTAAAAAATGCTGATTATTAAAAAAAGAGGGAGAACAACAGAATTTTTAAAGCTTTAATTAATGAGAAAATAATCCATTCTTCATAATTATGAAAATGTCCAGATTCCAAATGTCTTAGTCTGACCCCATACACTCATCATAAAAAGAATTATAAAGGTATATCCCATTTCAACATGAGATGCCCCCATTTGTACACTTCTACCTCAAAAGACTTTATCACTGTTTTTCTTTTAATCCTTTTCTGGACTAAATGTATCCACATGTTGAGCAACTCTGAAAAAAGTTATAAATTTACACTCCTCTTTCAAGTGGAGACAAACTCCAAGGCAAAGACGAGACTCTTATGAATTACAGTGGAAAAGCCTGGTAACCTCACTGGCCAGGTTCTTCTGCTACCCAGTCTCTCCATCTGCTCACTTAACTGCCCACTAACAAAGGTATCTATCCTTGCTTCTACCAAATAGTTTTGGGGTAAACATCCTGTTTTAGGTCCTTCCACAGTGATTTATTGTAAAATAAATCAGGTGTTGAAAATAAGTGTAGGGATCTATTTTTAACTATGAATGAGCAATGGTCTAGATGCCTACTGAACACATTTTGTTCCTTAGAGAGTCTTGATGCGTCAACTTCGAAATTTACCAAAAAAAGGAAGTCCTGTTACACTGGACCTCCAAAACCTGAAAGGGAGGTTATGGTCATGCTTGAAAATTTGGTGCTTTGCATTTATATCTATTTTTATCTTTTCAAGGAAAAGGGGTGGATCTTGATTCGGGCGCTTGGAAATCACATGCGGATATGTGGGTAGGCTAATGTAGCTGCAAGATGAATCAAGTTGATCCTTTTGGATGTAGAGTTTTTAGAAGGGTCTGAGGACATAGAAGTATAAGACGCACTCTCTCCTGCCTTACCAGGACATCATTCCTTGCATCCCTATTGCTAGATACACATGCATTGCCTCTTAAGGAAATGAGGTGAGGGGAAAATTCTCTGTATTGTATCCCTTTTTTTCACTGAGTAAGAAACATTGTGGACTGGAGTCTGATTCCTTCCCAGAGCTACAAAGCAAGAGAAAGAATGGAATATTCAAGCTGAACACAGGGCTAGTATATCCAAATTCATCTGCTAGCTTAGTTAGCATCTTTCCTAGTGGAGGAGATAATGGTGGAAAACTGCCTCCACCACCACTAGACTCCTGGGTTTATGGACTTTTGAAAGACTGCTCCTCAGTCCTTTTCAACAAGTATTTACAACCACTGGAGAACCAAGCACCTGAAGGATATTTTACATATTCTCTGGAACGAAACAAAAGTCTCATCACTGGTATAGAGGTGGCTCTGAGGCTGAATCAAATTGCCGACCACTGATTAAAGCCAAATCCAGACAGAACAAGTTTCAGGTGAGAAGCAGCTGAATGAATATGCTGACAAGAGGTACAATTAGTAACTGTGCTTTTCTGGTACAACAGACTCCTCCATGATAAAGGAGGATGTAAGATGATGATGTATCTCACAAGATGGTCTGAAACAGGCACAAAACCCAGCAACAGTCTAATCTCCCAAAAATCATCACTGTCAAATGTTCATCTTCACTCATCTTGCCATCTCCAAGATCAATGAACAGCAAGGCATACATTTATCTTTTAAACAAGCTTTAATTCTACATACTCCCCTAAAATGCTTCTCCCTCTGACAGGGGTTGCATTAACAAATATGTGCCAAGTTTTATTAATTTTAATCAGTATGCTACTAGAAGACAACAGGGACTATGCCAATGAGGAGAGTGTAAAAATCTTACCAGTGAGAAAGCCACTGGAAGTCATGTTGTTATTTAGAGGGAATTCACCAGGCTTGTGGTGGATTACATTTGTTGGTAGGATTTTCAGGAAGAGCACCACTCCATACATCCAGAACTGAGTATCCTGCTCCATCACAGCAGAAGGCAAATTGCCAACTTGCATGGCTGCAGAGATAATCTCCTATAACTGTAATTAAAATTACAAAATTTGTCTGGATCTTACAACTGCCTGAAACTCAGCAGTATCAACTTCGGTGTTCCAATCATTTTGGCCTCAATATGTCCAACTACAACTCAGTCACAGAGTACTTTGGGTAGATAGGCATATGTGAGAAGACAAACTACAGTGGTTATTATGAGTACTGCCAGAAAAGAAAGTCAGAAGAAGGCAGTGGGGGAGTGAAGGAAGGGAGAAGGAGATCAAGAAGAAAAGCAGAAATTGTAATGGATTTGATGACAGCACACTGTACAAACCACAATTACTTGGAGTGTATATAAAGGACAGGCTGTGCTTTTCTCCACCCTTGGCTGTGATCTGCTTGCCATTTTTGTCAATGAGTGAGCAGTTCATGCGCCTTTTGGGCAAATATGGAGTCCAGAGTTCATCCTCTGCCCTGTCAACTACAGTTTCTTAGCACACTGCAATTACTGACCCTGCCAGGAATTCCTGCCATGAGTCCTGCAGCTCTCCCACGTGTACTGCAATTCCTCTGCCTCTGCAAAGGCAGCCTGATAAGAGTGTGAGACAGACATACCGCTGGCATCCCAATCACGCTAACAAAACTACTCATCATCTTTAATTCCTGTAGTCTTGAGCATATTCTCCTGGCAGTGATCAGTCTGGAACTTGGATGCTGCCCTTTCTAAGGGGACCAGTTTCTGTCTCCTCTCCTTTCCTGAGGTAGGCAAGGGCTGTCCTCTCCACTGTCTCCTGTAAAGGCTTTGATAACTGCCTCCAACTTCTTCATGAAATACTTGCAGTACTTTTACAGGACAGAGGATCAAACTCCCTTCCTCTGATCTTCTGTCCAAAAGGACTTCATCACCATTTCCTTGTCTCCTCTCATACCCTAAAGAAGTACAGATTTCCTTATTTTCCTATATCAGCATTGCTCCCACAGAGAGATAGTTTTTCTTCTGATCTCTTCCTGGTTTTTCTCCACATGTCATAAACTTACAGCATGGAACTCATTGAACAGAGTATCAGTTTTACAGATTCACAAAGCGACTGTATAAACATACATAATTTATATGGACATCAAACACACTGAAAGTTATCAAAGCAAACAGCAAAATAAACAAATGAAGCAAATTTCCAAACCAAAGCACACACAAACCCTCAAGACATAACAACTCTGATGTTTCAGGGTTTATACTGATCTCTAAGTAACCAAGATTAGGATGAGACCTGGAGCAGAGGACAGATAATCTCATGTCTGCTAATACAAAGTTTCTGCACTTCTGTCTTTTAAATTTCAAAGATGGGATACTGAACCAAGTGTATTTTGTCCTTCATCCCACCAATGTCTCATTGGTCTGAAGAGATGCTTTGGATGTCTTGATTATCTCAGTTTTTTTCTGGTATGGTCAAACTTCAGCACTTCCCTTTGCCTTCCTCCCCCTGCCTTCTCCATCCCCTCTAATCTCCACAGGGTTTCTATATTAGTCTGAGTGGCTGGATAGGTCTCAGCCTCCATCTGGGGGGGGGGGGGGGGGGAGGATTAAACTTAATTTATCCTCTTAATTCAGCAACAATTTCCTCACCAAATCCTCTTCCTAGCTTCGCCTTCGCCCCAGCAGTTGGCTAACATTTCATGTCCGTACCTTCGGGGGAAAAAAAGGAAGAAACCCGTGTCAAATGCCGATGCTCCCTGGGGAGGGCAGCACTGGAGTTGGAGTCCCTCAGGGCGGAACGGGGGTCGGGGTGGGGGAGGGCAGGGGTCCCCGCTGAGGAAGGGGCGCCACACTGCCCCATGGTACCTAGGGGCACGGGGTTTTCCCGGCAGGGGACGCCGCAGCCCCTCCAGCGGCGCTGGCTCGGACGAGCCGGGGCGGCGGCGCCCCGCGGGGGAGGTGCCGAGCCGTGCCCCGCGCCGGGCGGCCGTAATCCCATCAAAGGGCCGGACCCAGCCTCCTCCCCGCTTCCCTCCGTCCCTCCCCGTCCCTGCCCGGCGCGCGTCCCAGCGCCGCTGTCCGCTCCTTGCCGCCCCGGCTCGGCTCCGCACCCGGCTGCCGCCCGGAGGGGACGCGCGGCGGCGCCGGCTCCCCTCGCCCGCGGCCAGCGGCCCCAGCTCCCCGCTCGGGCGGGGGGACTCGGCGCACATGGAGGTGCCGGGCGGCTGTCACCGCCGCTGCCTCGCCTTGGTGCTGCTCCTGGCTTCGTGCATCGGATGTGCGGCCACGCCGCGCAGGAACATTCCCCGCCGGCAAGGTAGGACGGGCGGCAGCGCCAGACGAGGGGTGCCCGCTCCGCGCACGCTTGCACCGGCGAAGTTCCGCGTCCCTTTGATACTGGGGCTGCCCCGGGTCGGACACAGGCGGCAGCGGGGCCGGGCGGCAGCCCCCGGGTGGGCAGCGGGGCAGTGCCGGAGGTCGGGCCGCCGCGCTCCCCGTCAGGGAGCTCGTCCGGGAGCTCCGGGTGCCCGGCGAGGCGTCCGCCTCTCCTCGCCCTTTCCCTGCGAGCCCCTGCCGCCCTCTCACGGGGAAGAGAGGATGCCCAGGCAATAGCAGGGACCCGTGAAGTTGTGGGATCGGTGTATGACCCTTCCGACATTTTACACCCAGTGCCGGTGGGCGCACTCGGTTTACAAACCAGGACCAGGCTGCAGCTACTGCGGAAAAAATCGGAAAAAAATTTAGCTGGTTTTCCCTGGATGCCGAAACCTGCGGTGTGGCGTGAGCGGAGTTAGAAGTCAGGTGAACCTCTAAGCCAGTCAGGGGTAACCTGTCAGGAAGGCTGTTCCGTGGCTGTGACATTTGTATGTGTGGCAGCGAATAGCCTAAGACACAAAGTAGTAAATGCGAAGGAAAAATTACTAGAGAAGCAATTATTTAGTCTCAAAAATGTATCTATCGTGTGCCAAGCATGATGTGGTGTGCCTCCTGGTCGTGCTCCTGTTCTGTGGGAGAATTCCCACGGCTGTCGGCGGGACGTTTGCGCGCTGATCAAGGAAGTCCTGCAGAGTCCTTAGAGGTTGAAAGTTAAAACCCCGAGTCTGTTAAAACCCTTTTACAGTCTGCAGCATATGAAACAGTGAGGTAAAATGTAAACAATGAGATGAGACATCGTGCATAGTGAAGTTTGACATTCTGTATACTTTACAAATTGTTGTGTTAAGAGAAGAAAACTATGCCTGGGACTGTCTCAAACACTGGGACTGTCCTGAAGTCTTTGTGACCAGCACCGACTCTTATCACTGAGTTCACTGAGATCAGTTCAGCTGAAAATACAGAAAGTTTAGTAAGTTCTGCCTCATCTCACAAAGTGTTTGTAGATTTAGATCCTTTTTGTATCTATCCCAAAGTACTGAAAGATTTTTATTGCTGTTTTTTAGAATCACTATTGTGCCTTTTCTTGCTCATATGAGAAGAAAACAAATGCCTGTACAGTTGGAAACTTAATACTTAAATACAGCCTAAGCTTAAAAGCCTTACTGGACAGATGGCTAATTTTACTGGTCTGACCTTGTCTCAGGGATCTAGTCCCATGATCCTTGGTTGTCATAATAGCCACCATTAAGTACTTGAGGAAATTAGGCAGACAGTCATTGTGAATGAGATGATTAGTAGCTTGCATTAAAAAATACTGGATATGTGAAGTTGGGGAGACAAATGTGTAAATATTTTAAAATATTCTTTGACTGTAACATACTGTTGTACTTGTTTCCCCTAGTCACAGGAGAATGGCAGACCTGGGGAAAATGTATTTCTGTGGATTAAATTAAAACACCTTAAAGCCTGGAAATTTAACTGTAGTGTTGTGAAGGAAATGAATATGTTTGTATTGTGTTTACCTTACTTTTGTTAGCACACTTTTTATGTTAATTTTTATAAGATGCTTCAGATTCTCTGATTGATTCAGTCATTCCTTTCTTGCTTCTTTTGCTGAAGAAGTAATGAGTTTTATTGGACAAAATTTTTTCAAAATCTGTGCAAACATTTGAAAATCCACTTGTAGCAAGATTTGAAGAGGGAGATCCCCCACAGAGATTGTGTGCAGTATATATATATATATATATATATATATATATATATATATGTATATGATTTAAATCCCATCTGCATTTTGTGGGGACTGTTGGAATTGAGGGTTCCCAAGCATCCCATGACTGGGTCCTTACTGTGAAATGTTGCTCTCAAAACACTCAGAACAGGTTTAAAGTAGCTGGAACATCTCTGCCTTGTTTTGCAGCATATCATGCTGGGTGGTTAAGAGTGGAAAAGAACTATCATTTACTCACACATCCAAAATTACACATTCAGTGAGTAGAGAAGAGATAAGATAGTAAAAAGTTCTTCAGGATTTTTTTTTCCTTTCATTTTGCCCTTGTAATAGTGATAGAAATGAGACTTGTACAGGAATTTTAACTGAGGTGAAAGCAAGAGGTTATATCAAGAGAGAAGTCATAAAACCAGTTGATCTTCAATAACAGAAGCTGGATAGGTCCTGTGGATCAAAGGAAAAAAGATAGTAAAATGGATCGCCATTTTTCCCAAGTTTCAGTTCAGGGTTTAGCTTACAAAGATCAGTTCTGTAATCCCAAGAAAGCAGCAAAGTGAACAATCTGTTTGTGAAGTTAAAAATATGTAGTAAAATGGCCACAAATGCAACTTCTTAAATTAATCTTCAGGGAAATAGGCTGTTGTACTCAAATACAAGACATTCTGATGACTGCTAAAATAATTTGAACATTTTTTACAGTTACATAATACATTTTCTGGAGACAAGAAAACGGGATGACAGACGCTTTGGGAAGGGCTTAAAACAAATCCTTAGACACCATGTGGTGAATAGTATAGCTGGGAACAGATTAGCCTGGGATTCTCTATATCTTGTTCTCCCAGAAGCTGGCACTCAAACTGCTGCTTTCACATTGTTTTCTTGCTTTTGCCTTCTGCAAAAGCACAGGTTTTTGCCATCTCTGTTTCAAGTTTCAGCTGGTTGAAGAATTAAGAGTCTGAAGCTACCTCCCAGTGTGTGTTACTCTGCTACTAATATAAACACAGTATTTAATTTTAATGGTTGTGTTATTTTAGAGAATTTTAGGGGAAAGAGCTGACCGGTCCTGTGGATGTTCATGGCATAAAGTTGTTGCACTGTATTACATTCATGCTTCTTTAGTAAAAGAGTGTAAAATTCCAACGCCCTGTAGAATAATAAAATGGGTAAGTTGGTCTGCATGGAGAATAAAAATAATCATATCTGATGCTCAGGAATGTTTCTCCTTTTATAAATATATTATGCTTTCCAGCTAATATAAATAAAGACTTTGGTTTGTATCTCTTTCCCAGATGTCCATAGCAGTAGATATCACCAGCCTTCTGTGCAAATGCTGGAGGAATCAGACCAGTTAAAGTCTGAAGACTTTACAAGAGAGTAGCACTCAATACCAGGGCCAGAATTTCAAAATAGTACAGATCCTTGGTCAGCACTACAGTAAATGACTTTTTTTTTGTCAGGATTTGGCACTGGGATACTTGAATTATTTAGAAAATCTAACTATAGTAAGAGCTGCTACATAAAGAACACTCTTGAAGGTCTAGCCATATTTATGTATCAAAATAGGTCAAACTGCCTTGCAATCAGGTCTACAGATAGGAAAAATGCAAAGAAGGTTCTTACTTGAGTTTTTAAATATTACAGTTTTTTGGAACAACAATAGGATGAATTCTTATTCACTGTCATAATAAATCCCACACGTAAATCATGCAAGGGTAAGGTTGATTTGTTGCTAGATGTGAAGTGTCTGAGAAGAGGAATGACTTGGAAACTGAATGATTTCTAATGTGAGGGATGTAGAGCTGTCAGAGACAGTGCATATCTGTGAGAACTAATACAGTTCTATACAAGAACTAATATCTGTGAGAACTAATACAGTTCTATACAAGAACTAATAAAGAAGATGTGAATAATTTATTTGAGGGAAGATTAGTATCATCCTCTTACAGTTTCAAAAATGCCTGATTTATTCAACACCAATAAAATCAAGCATTCATTATATATGTATTTGTTGTTTTTGTCACCTTCAGGTGTAAGTTGCATCACAGCATTGTATGACATTTGCATTTTGATTGAACTTCCTCTTGTACCTCTGGGGTCCATGGTCTGGTAAATTCTAAAAACTGATCAATCACATCACCACATCATACAGATGGGAGCATTCTGATAATACTTCCAGGGCAGCAATAGGAATGTGGTGAATTGGTCCACTTGAACATGTGACTCTGTGGGTCACTGTTACTCATTTTGAAGTATGTTTTCTGACTTTAGTTAGTCTCACTTGTAGCAAAATATCTTGTGCCCTTTCCACCATGAAATTGCAATCTTCTCTACAAGGAAACTTTCAGTAAATGTTTTTCATTGGCACTATTTTGCCAATGCCAATGTCTGAAATGACTATTCAGACTTCTATCAGTGTTCTGAAAGGTAAAATTAGCCAAGACATTCTATACCAGATACTGGGATTCACAGTGATGCTTTGGAGAGGAGGGGTTGTTTTGGAGTTAGGGTACTAGAGTGATCCTTGGGAAATCTTTCTGCCTTGAGACTGTCACAGACTGTCTTTGATGGCTTGGCAGTCCTTCACAGGCCAGATTTTTATTTTTAAAAATGGGAATTGAGTGGTTTTATACTTTTATCCTTTTCCAGCCATGCCACTTTAGACAGTGAAATTATTGCTATAGGGTGCTCATCATAGCAGTACCCCAATTTTAGTCAATGCTTCCAGGCTTTAACTGAGTGATAATATGTGGGTGATTTTCATGGTGTCTTCTGGTGTGTCTTGCAGAAAAAAACCCTCTTTTTCTCTCAGTGACATTGGACTAGACAGGACACAGCACTGTGTACTGTTTGCAGCTTATTAGATGCGAACACATCCAACAGTCATACTCACCTTAAACTTAGTGGCAGGGATTCTGAATGTCAGTCACCCAAAAGACATCCTGAGGAACAGAATAGTACCTTGTTTTCTTAAACTGGAAAATTTAAGTGCATGAGTTCTCTTCAGTGCCCCTTAAAACTCACTCATTAGCTGAGAGAATACTTGGAAGTTTGTAACTCCTCAGGTCATGCTTAAATTGGGACTCAAATTTTTGCATGTTTCTATTTATGCTCTTTCAATATGTGTTTATGCTCTTTTTTTGCTCTTTTTTAAATTGAAAAAAAAAATTAGTTTTAAAAAGGTGACTATCATTGCTTCATGTCCTCCATACAGGGTTGATAGGACCTTTTCACAACTTTTCCATCACAAGAAAATGAAACTCCGAAATGCTTATAGAAAGGTTTCATATTAAAAAGTCATTAAAGGATATGAAAGATACCTGTAATCTAAGCAAGCAACCATGAATAGGTCTTTGCAGAGTTTATTATTTCATTATTGAGTGTACAGTTGAGTGTCATATCTATCAGTGTGATGGTGGCATAACAAAAGACTTCCTAAATCACAGGGACACGGGAGATTATGTTAGATGTGTGATCTTGAATGAAATTTCTTAATTGTTTTTTGTGCAAACAAATGATCTATCTAAAAACAATTCCCACAAACCAAACAAATCCCCAGACCTTTTCTTCATGACTAATTCCAGCTGAAAGGAAATACTTTTGGATAAGGCTAGGCAAGATTTTATTTTCTTTTATTTTTTACTTTTAGTGAAGATGCTTACACATGACAGACAACCAGATCAGTTATTTCATACAATGTGACCATCCAAACCACAGCCAAATATCAACATTACTTTTTCAGACTTCTCAGAGTCACCGAGCTGAGAACAAGCACGTCAGAATTCATCTTTGAAAGTAACTGCTTCAGGAGGGCATAAGCCACTGAAAATTGAAGGCTTAGGGGGAAAGCTTTCGCACAGCCAGGTGCCTAACTCAAACCTAGATAATGATATACTGTGTGATGATCCATAAAACTCTGCAGGTGAGAGGTGTATAGTGTGAAATACACCAAGTTCATGCCAGTTCTTCCACTGAACATAGGGTAGCTACACCCAGGAGTAAAGACTAATGTTGAGAGAAGTCCCTCAGGATATTGGCCTCTAATGAAAAAACGAATCCACACAATATTGATAAAGGGAGTCATTTGCTCAAAAGGGAGAGGACAGCTATGTGGTCATGGGAGGAACCCTTTTTTCTCTTGGGTTGGATCCCTGTAGGTGGATAGCCAAAATGCATTGGCTTTCTTTTCTTAAAAAGATGTCTCACTCAAGCATCACCAAAGTTATCCTGGATAATTTTTTTAAGCTAGGAAATATAAACCATATGGAGGTGCTAAACCACATGGCTTTCTGACTGTATATACCCCCAGGCAGTGGGGTCTTTCCCCTTATATATGTTAACCTTACAGCTAATAAACACATTTTGTATAACAGTGCAGCTAGCAGTCGTGTCAAGAACAGTTCTTCTGAGAAGAAGACACTGAGTGGTTCTGAGTTTCCCCACATCCTCAGAGGATAGTTAGTCCAGTGTTGTTTACACAAAAAGATCTCTGAAGCTGGAAGACAGATTACTTGTAACACCTCTCTCAATTTTAAAGGTAGGTTAAAATCGCTGGCATCTATGAAAATGATGGTATATATCAATACTTATGTACATTTGGAACTTGCAAAATTGTCTTTCTAAAATGATGGGAAATGAACATCCCGTGAATGTTGATCATACTTCTTTCAAATACAGAAATCATTCTGATCTTTCTGCTGTGCCAGAGGTATTGTTGCACCATTTAATACAATGTTTTAAATCAAGACTGGCTTTGTGTTCCTGTGCTCAAAAATATTTTGACAAAAAATCCTAAGGGCAAAAATTATACAGTATTTCACTCAAGTTTAATTGCTTTTATGCATGAAACATTTCAACTAGAATATAATTTTAGGAAAAAAGGAGCAAAACTATGAACAAAACCCATCAAACTGTAGATGATGGAAAGTACATGTCTAGAACCAAAGTTTTTGTGGTTTAATTAGAGATTGCAGAAGCCAAAATCTGTTCCTTGGAACTGAAATGTGAGGTCTCTTTCATATTCTGCTTTCTAGACAATTACAGGAGAAGGTAACATGTTTCCAAAAATAAACAGGCATTTTATGAAGATGATTGCTTACAGAGATGTTGGCATTGCAGTTGATATGCAGCCATGCGTGGAGATGGATGTCCTGCTGGCATTTTTAGTTCCTGTTCCCATTTCATGATGTTCTCATTCCCACATGAACCTGTGGTGTGCAGGTTGCTAATGTTCCCATCTTAATTGGTCAGTCACAATGGCAGAGTTGAACTTTGCAGTAAAGAACTGTTTCTCTGTCCATGTGTGTGCCAAAGGACTCACTCAGTAGGGTGAGATGAGGGCTTCCAGCCATTTACCCCTGCAGAGCCATAGGGTCATAGGATGGAAGAAGAACCCTGCAGAATATAAACAATTCTTTTGGGACTTCCGGACAAAGAAAAAGACAGCACCTAAAATGGCTTTAAAGGGGAAAAAAAGCGAGCTGTTTGGACCAGCTGATGCCAAGTAAAGGGTGCATGGTTTGCATGAGTTAGCCCTGGTAGAGGCTTGGGACAAAGGGTTGGACTCTATAGGCTGCAAGAGACACTGAGCAGGGAATGCTTTGAGAGGATTAGGGAGCGTTAGATACTAGCTGTGTGGACATCATAGCTGTGCCTGGGTCATGTGCTATTTTCTGCCCTATGTATTTGTTCTTTATGCTGGGATATATTTCCATGTCTTATTGTCTTTTGCACCAAAGAGGGTTTTGTCCTTCCCTGTCAGTCTCAGCTCTCACATCCTGCTACTTGTTACTGGTTCTTTGAATGCACAGGCCATGTCCCACACTAAATCAGTGCAGAGATTCAGGTTTAAAAACCACAGTTATTTCAGTCACTTAGTACAGACAAAGAATTTCCTCTGGTTTTACTGATAGTGCTGGTGACTGGAGAGACTTGCTGACTGCAGAAGGTATTGAAATTTCTTATGGAGGAACTGAGTTGAGGAAGAATTTCCTGCTCCTTGAGAAGATGCCAGATTTTCTTCAGAAGTAAAATATTTGTAGGAATCATACAAGTGTATGAGGGAGTAATGAACATGGAGTTAGGCTTTTCTCAGTGGTGCCCTGTGATGGGGCTGGAGGGAATGGACCCAAAGGGAAAGCAGGATATTCCCTTTAAAGTGAGCAAATACTTTTTTACTGTGAGGGTGACTGAGAATTCAGCCTAAGAGGTTGTGGAGTCTCTGTCCTTGGAGATACTCAAACCCCTTTATGCAAAGTCTTGGGCAACCTGTTGCAGCCGAGCCTGCTCTGAGCAGGGGTTTGGACTAGTGATCTCCAAATGTGCCTTCCAGCCTCACTCCCTCTGTGATTTTGCAGAGTGTCACAAGGATCTCCTGAAAACATCTGTTTCTTCTTGCAGATTTAGCTTCCTTTGAGCTCTCCTCCACCTTGTCATAGACTGAAAACACCAACTGGAACAACTACTCTGCTTTCTACAGAGAAATTAGTGTTTTCTGGCTTTGTGATCAGTATAAAGTGTTTGGTGGGAGGTTGCTACAATTTGTCTTGTGTACCTCTGTGAGGCCTGTGCCAGAACCTCAGGGATAATAAACCCACATGCTGATTTTTGTGATACTTTCTGGGGCAGGACCAGATCATTTGTGTCCATAAATAATGAGCTTCAGAACAGTCACTCAGGACTTGGAAGGATTGTGGGAACCCAAATGCTGCATGTCACGTCCTACCCCTGCACATGTGTTGCCTGTCATGTGGTCAGCTTTGTCCTCTTTACACTTTAATCTTTTTGCATGTGTGTACGTAATGCACGTGTGATTGTCTGATTGTAATTTTTTTCTATCTGACCACTACTCAGGAAGCTCCCCTTTAATTATTTTTTTGTACCAAGTAAGATGTTTCTACAAAGGCTGTTTTGTTCTAGGTTTCAGCAAGAAAGAAATGTGTAGTAGATAAAGTGAACCAATCATCAAGGAGAGCACTTTTCAACTATCATGAACAATTTTGCCATGTGTTCCATTGAGTTAATAAGATTTGGACAGCAAACACCTGAAAAATAAGTTATATTAATTGATGGGATAATAAATTTTCAAGTTATTTATTTGGCATTTTTACAATTTCACTATCTTTTTACTTTTCAGCGTGCTGTGGTTTATGAAGCTCCTCCAGTATTTGTGCTTCCTACCACCTCGGATGCATAACCCATGAGATAAAAGAGGTGGGACGAGATGCCAGGATATGCTACTGGAATGCTGGCTCCTAAGCAGCCCGTCCCACTGATTACAAAAGTCTATTACACAGACAGTGTACAACATTACAACATCAAGTACTGTTGCTTAATGTCAGCTACCTTCTGGCACTTAAGTTAAATCTCTTAGACACGTTTTTTCAAAGTTATTTGAAAACTGCTGAAGGAGCTGACGAGAAGGCTGGCTGCGGCAGGGCAGGCAGTGCGCTGGCAGCAGGCAGGACTGGCTGCAGCCTGCCAGTCACTTTGCACATCTGCAGGGACAAGGCAGGTTGGAGCCCAGACAGGAAATCCCAAGCCAGGAAAAATGTTGAGCTTTGCATTCAAGCAACTTGTAGGCTGGAGAAGGGAAAATAGAGCCTCAGTGCTGTCCCATCCCTCCTCCAAGAACAGGAACCTGGTTACCAATTTCCTCTGCCAGGCCAAGATGCTGCAGAGATATCAGGAGCTAGGACAGCCATGCCCCAGCACTGGGCCTTCAATGGGCAAAGCACAAGTCTGGTTTTAGAGGAGTAAGCTTTAGATTTTGACTCAGACTTCCAGAAATGCACTGGAATTTATGTAAGTGGAGTGTCTTGGTGGGTTTTTTTACAGGCACTTATACTCCATTTCCTCTGGAAGTAGAAAATGCTTCCATTAGGTGAAATATTTCACCAAGTTATCCAGGTGCGGTACAAGGTATGAATGTATACACTTTTGTGAATCAAACTGGCCTCTGAGCAGTAATTGTTAAAAACACAAGCCTGTAAGAGTTGCCTAGTAATTGCCTGATGTGCTCATTTTGACTAGGGCAAGACAGATACAAACTAGACCTTTGGTCAGAGATATGATGTCCCCTGCTTTTTATAACCTTCAGCACGAGGAATTCTTCAAAAGTGTGTCCAGAGCATAACCATCCAGAGCCAGAAATTTTTATATATAGCTCTCCAAAAGTTTGTTTTTTTTTTTTTTGTTTTTTTTTTTTTTATTTTTTTTTTTTTAAAGTAGCCACTGCTTTTCCTTTTCAGTCCTGAAGTCACTGTTGCACTGTGCAGGGCTCACCTCCTCTCTCCTTCCCTTTGCTGCAGCTGGAGCCTTCCTGGGAGCAGAGCCTGGCTCCAGGAAGGAGTGTAAGAGAGAACATCCCCTTGCTGCCTTCCTGTTCAGTGATCTGCAGGGCCAAGGTACAGCAGGAAAAGCCACAACAAAGCCACCAGTGACACTGTGCCTGTTTGTTCTTAATGGGATTTGTGGTGTTGCACTGTAGCTTAAGTTCTGAGCTTTGTATCCTTCATTCCCCTTCGCTGGGCTATAAAAATCCCAGTGACTGTCACCTCAGTTGTCCCTGGGGCAGATAACAGATGCTATATAAACATCAGCAAAACATCACATGAGTCCAAGCCTGTTATTTATTAAAATGTTGAGAGATATTTTTCATTGTGGTTTCTTTTGCAGTATTTTAAAAGGACTAATGAAGGTCAGGTTAGTCTCCCCAAAGATTTGTGCACTGTGGTTTGAATCAAAAACCATGGTGCATCTCTAGGGCCATGTTACCTGCCATCTGTGCTGCAGGATCTGATGCAGTGGTAGGTGATTCATTCAGAGAAACAACTATCAAGATTTTCAGTGTGTGGATGTTGCTGCTCTAGGTGCAGAACCAGGACAGGCTGGCTGAGATTTTCCAGTTTCGAGTCTTTGTCCTTTGTAGTTGTTGTGGCTGCAAAATTCTTGCTCTCTTACGTACTGCTGCTGGGCAGTGGGAGCTGGAAAAGGCTTCAAAGAAATTTAAGGATGGCATATTTTTTTCATTTAGGATTTCCTGACCTTTTCAGTTTGTCATGTTGCCTTCCTTCCACTGTGGTGTTTGCATAACTTTCAGTCTGTAAAATAAGGGAAGCAAAAGACCTTATCACTGTTTATTTTTTAATAAATAAGAATTTCAACAGTATTTCAGTGAGAGAGTGAATGGACTGTTCTACACTTTGTTTCACCTCTTGTTTTTTCCCTTGAAAACAGCCATTACAATGATTAAATGCTATTTTAATAAAATTCATAGGGAGGTTTTTTGTGAATTGGTGAACACAAATAATGTTTCAAACAGAAGAAATTCAGAGGTATTTCTGGAAAGTGGTTTTTTTTTTTTCCTGAAAACTTCAATTTAGAATTAGTTTGAATAGTTTTTCTTGAGCTTTTTAAATTCCTCTTTTCTTATATTGTGACATGTTATTAGTGACAGCCAGCATTTCATCAACAAGTTTCACTTGTTTCATGGGACACAAATGGGAGACACATCAACCTGGAAAATAAGGAGCCCTTCAGTCACTACCTCTTAGGCTGTTACCCACAGAGGTTTAGGAGTAAAACAGTGAAATGCTTATCTCCTTTCATTGGCTTATGCTGTCTTGTTAAGAGTAGTACAGAAAATGTAGTATAAAGAATTTGATTTTCTAAACTACAAACTCATAAAGATGGAATTAACCATCTATTTTCCCTTAAATGTATTACTGTATTATTGCATGTGGATTGTATCAGTGAATTTGCATGTTGTTTCAGGATCTGCAAGTACCTGTGACTACCTGTATGCCTTGATACAGCAACAACATCTAAAAAGAAAAGATTAAATTCAAAATATTATTAAAATTCTAAAAGAAAAATTTCTAACACAAATCCTTTCAGATATTCCATTCATCAGTATTTAAGATTAGAACTGTTTCCAAACACTAGTACTTTTAATGTAATTTAAAGTTTGAATCAGTTTTGAAATTTGCTCTAAAATAGTAGTAGTAGTAGTGGTAGTAGTAGTAGTAGTAGTAGTAGTAGTAGTAGTAGTAGTAGTATATACTAGTAGGGATGAGATTTATCCAATGTATCCAAAGTGCTTCAAATGTGAAGCTTATGAGCATTAGAAATGTATTTGGTTTGAAGTTGAGGTTTTTTCTCACAACTGTTCATCACTGTAGTAAGATTTAGGTTTCAGTCCAGGACTAGAAGGAAGGAAGGAAGAGCTTCCAGCATAAGCAGTTTTTTTGCAGTAGCTGGAGGAAAGGATCTGGATGAAGTGGCTGCTCCTGAGCCCTGCATAAGGCCAGCATGATTGGCCTGGGAGCAGAGGGTGGATTCACTGGAAATGTTTCTACTGTATACTCAAGGTAACTGCACAAAATCACAGGGCAGACGTGGAAGTGACATTGCTACTGGTGGATTCAGTGATGGCAAGGAGCACCAAGAGGCACTGGTACACAGAATCATAGAATGGTAGAATGTTAAAGGATTGAAGGGACCTTAAAGACCATCTAACCCCAATCTCCTTGCCATAGGGACACCTCCAACTAGACTGGGTTGCTCAAGGCCTTATTTAACCTGGCCATGAGCATTGCCAAGGTTGGGGCGTTCACAAACTCTCTGGGCAACCTCTGACAGTGCCTAACCACCCTCACAGCAAACTGCAGTAAAGGATAACACCACTGATGGGCCCAGGCTGGGGACTATTCCCAGGAGGCACACATTCAGCCTGTGGCCACCCTGATGGTAGCCCATGGGTGTTTAATATATGGGCAGAGGCTGTTGTATGTAGCAGTGAGAGCCACAATGGAAGTGACACTTGCATTGAAGGCATAAGCATTTTCACAATTTTGAATTTGATTTGCTTTTGTGAAGCAGAAATTTAAATAATGGTCATTTTGAAATGGTAAAATTTACTCCATCTCAGGGAGACTTCTTATGTATTCTTCAGCTTACTTGGAGAGCTTGTTTGGTGACCTTTTTACCTGTTTGGTGGTTTTTGCATATTTTTAGAAGTACAGAACCAAAGATGTATAAACACCAAGGAAAGTAGCTGTAAGCAGAAAAGTAAACACAACATTGTCAGCTCAACATTGTTTATCTAATGAGGCTAAATCCTTGTTAAGTTCTTGTGTTTGATATACTTTCACAATGTATAGACATAATATGTGTGAGAGTGCTCCCCCTTGATTAATGGCTTCTTTGCATGGCACTGGAGTCTTTGCTTCCATTACCATAAAAGCATTTTGGACAGAATTGAACTTTCTGTGCCTGATGGGCCAGAAAGGAGAACAACTGTGTTTGTACAAAACGTGTTAAATTTTATTGTTTATATAAATTGGCTCCTTGTTCTTTATGATCAGAGCAAATCTCCATGCCTCCTTAGGTATTCACTGACCGAACTGCAGAGGGCACTGGCAGGGGAATCATCACTCAGGCAGATCTTCAGAACATGTACAAGTAGTGGATATGTCTCACTTGTCTGCAGATTCCCAATCCACAGGTGCAGAGGGGAGGAGGCTCTGCTTGTGCCTGGTGCTACGAGAATAACAGAGGTTTCACGCTGAGTTTTGAGAAGAGGTATTTCTGACCCCAGTTGTAGGAGAAACTACAAATACCCCAAGAGTTTTACCCTTGAAAACTTTTTATTATTTTTAATAGTCTAAACATGACGTTTGACATAAAGACGTAAATGTTTAGACCAGCTTCAATATCTGTGTTTAGTGTGCATAATACATGATGCTCTGTAAAATCAGGGAAAATACGTTAAGCTCAGATTTATCTCAAAATGGCTTGTCAGTAGAGCAGTGACATGCGCTGCAGCAGTTGTGGTCAGCTGACAAACTGCTTTGATATGGTTGTTCAAAAGCCATGGCATTTCCTGCAGCTCAGTGCTATAAACAGTGCTTGTGTCAGATTCTGCCATCACTTTGCCATGGCTGCAAAGGGAAAGTTCAGTCCAGAAATGGACATTTTTTACTTTCTGCCAGGTTGTGAGAAATTCTGACAACCAGAAGTGACTCTGAATCCCCAGATGCACATCACCGAGCTGTCAGGCCAGGAGTGGTGACAGCAGAGGACTCTGGGACTGCCATGCTGTGTGAGATACTCCTCTCTGCCTTGCCCTCTAGCCTCCCCAGGAAATAACTCTGTGCATGGGCCACAGCTGCCACTGGCTTTCTTTTTCCTCTTGGCTCCTGGTCTGGGCATGAGGCAGCAGGTCCCCTGCAGTGTGAGTGCCATGCGCCTGCCTGTTGCACGGCTCTGTCTCAGAGAGGGCAGGATGCAGTGGTGCAGTGAATGCTGGCCATCACCTGAGGCTGCTTGCAAAGACAGTGCTAGGGCTGATGGTGCTTATGCCTGGTTCCCAAGCAAGCACCCAGCCATATCCCTGTTGTGTTAGGGGAATTCCCTAACTTCTAGGGAGAGCCAAACAGGGAGGAAAAACTATAGGCCTCTCTGGCTCCTTGCTCTTGTTTTCCCTGGCATCGCCCAGGGCTTTGTATTTACTCCACAGTGACAATTTATAGGCCAGTATAACTGAGGTCACTGTTTGGCTCTCTGTGTCTCTTTCATCATCTGCAACCTGGAGATAGTAGTGTTTTCTAGGGCTAAGTGAATAATTCATTATTTGGCTCCTTATTAAACAGATGTTGTCTCTCTGTTTGCAGATAGTCTACAAATGGATTGCATTTTGTTCAAATTTATTTGTTGTCCCAAATTATTCACCAAATACTTTCAGTAAATAATGTTATTGGCCCATAGTGCATTCAGAATAGAAAATTTGTCATTTCGGCAACTATGCCTTCCAGCAAATTTGTCTCATAGAGCTTCTCCAGAAAGTAACACAAGGATGCTATGAATATGTTAAGAGTGAATGTTCAGGGGGTATTCTTTCTTCCTTATTACTAATGCAGCTGAAATGCTAATCTGCCTCCTCGGGTGTTGTGAAGGCTGGAAAGCTGTTTTCTGAATGTGAAATGCTTCTTAAGTGACACTGATACACCAGCCCTGGCAGCTCATCCCTGCCACTCCTTTAGGTAGCAGGTGGTGTGTGGTTCCAGCTACTGCTGAGTGCAGGGCAGAAGGTGAGCATAGGAGGTAGCACATGCTGTGTTCAGGGCCCCTGGACCAAGCAGGAATCCATGGGACTAAGTCTGTGCTAATGAAGAAAATGGGTGAGGGCCCAGGGAACATGGCATGGTTTGGCTCTCTTCCACACTTTCCTTCCCCAAGATGTCCATACTGACTTACAGATGTGGTGTGTGAGAGGTGCTGTCTTCCAGACCATTCCTGGGAGATGTTCCCAGTAGTCTGAAACTGTGCCACAGCTGTACTGTACAAGCAGTATGAATGTGTGAATGTCCCTGTCTTTGGGTCCTGGGTAGTATCCAGCATTTCAGGAATATATTTAAAAGCCTATGAGCTGTTCAATGGCATTGCTTGAAGCACTGGGTGCTCCTAAGCTGAGAAACATCTTGCCCACTAAGAAGAGGAGATGTCCCCCTTTGCACCCTCTCTCCTGGTGTTCCACTGCTACCTTGTAAGTCAGAAGTGGAGAGGGAAAAGGGGGACCCAAGTCAAATCTGAGTAGTGGGCTATGTTTGACAGTTTGGAGTGAGGGCAGCACAGGCCTATTCTTCAAAGACATACCTGCCAGGCAGCTAAAGGAGAAGGGTTTTTCCTATGGCTCCTTATACAATGCCATTTTGTTTTTAGCAGATAGGCTGGGGCCTCCTCTGGATATTCTGCTGGATTCACTGAACTGCACAGCGTTCAGCGTGCAGTGGAAGATGCCAAAGCAGCACGCGAGCACCATCACGGGGTACACGGTAAGTGATGCTCTGTGCTGCTGCCTGGTCTCAGGCTGCACACACTGAAACCAGCAGGACAGCTCCTTCTCCTCACAGACAGTGCCACTGCCCAGAAAACGGCCAGGGGACAGTGGGCTTGAGCGGACTGAGCTGTAACCTTAAAAAACAAGCAGCTCGTTTTTAGAAACAACGTATGATGGGAATTTGGGTTGGATTACAAGGGTCTGCATTGGATATAGATTGCTTTTCTGATGTGGTTTTCCTGCAAGGGTCTCAGTGCTCTCTGATAAAACAGTAAAGTAGAGCAGAGCAGGTCGATATTGCACTGTGCAAGTGAGAGACATGCACATCCTTTGACTTGTACTTCCAGCCTGAGGATTACTTTAGCAGGAATATGTATTCAAACTAAGCCTCTAAAACTTCCCAGACTTGCAGCAGGTACAAGGGAAGGACTGTTTCACAGAATCTCTTCCTGGATAGGTACTGTACTGCCTAGAATCCCTGGGAACCCACCTGCAGCCCCAAATATCAAAAGGGCTTTTGTTTTATTCCCCCCTACCCCAGAAGTCAGTTTCTGTTAAAGAAGCTGAATGTTTTTCCTGCTATACTCAGCAATTTTATTGGGAAGTCTCTGACCCCCATCAAGCCTCTGCCATGTTGCCTTCTGCCTGTAGGGCAAAAAAAAAGGGCTAGGCTAAACTGGTTACTGTATTTAGTGTGCAAGAAGAAAAACAATGAGCACTAATGTGCCATTCATTCATTTTTGTTAGGTATTGTTTTAACAGGTATTCCATGGCAATGAAACTCAGTCCCAAAATGCAAGTGAGTCAGTGGAAATTAGCACCAAAGGTGTGAGATGTTGACTAAAATGTGTTGCTTTCCCCTTCAACAACAACAAAAACCGAATAGCAGTTTTTCTTATTAGCATTTTCTGTGGATAGATTTGAAATTTCCAGGAATAAAATACCCAAAATTCAGTTTTATGTAAAAAGGTGGAAAGTAGAATACTACCGAGTACCTTATTATTAATGTACACTAAGAGAAAAAAATCCCTGCAATAGGTATTTCTGGTACACATGCTCCTTTATCTCACAGTCTTGTAAATGACACTAGTGCAGCCCAGTTGCAGAATTAATTTTATTGTTATGATAGTGCTATGAACTAGCATATGGTAGTCTAAAACTCCAAAAAGCACTTGCTGTGGCCAGGAGCTGCCTCAGGTGGGCTCTGTGTGTAGCTGGGTCCACCCTTCTCTGCGAAAACAGAGGGGCAGGGAGTAACTGGCCTGAGTCATAAACAGTGGTCACTCTTCATGCATGCAGATCAAGCATCTGAGCTCCACTTGTTTTTTTAAGCCTTGAGCTGGTGTGTGGCATGATCATAAAACCAATGACAAGCAGCATCAATAGTGCTCTACCCAAAATGCCTTCACTGTAGTATCTTGATGCTCTGGCATGTCTGGGTCTATGTGCACAACAAAGCAGATTGTCTGTCTTGTTAGTCTCCAGTACATGGCAACAGACATGGAGAGACATTTTATGATTGAGCAATTTTTATAATGTCATAATCATGGAATGTCAACATCTTTCTTACATGAAGTAAGGTGCCTGTGTAGTGCAGACTAGTCCCACAACTGTTCAGATGTCCATGTTAACCACAGAAAAATGATGCACAATGAAACAGCTTAGGCCTGTGCTACAAGCCCTACAACTGTGTTTCACATTAGGGAAGTGTATACACTGTGTGATGGTGTCCTTAGGTCACACTGACAACTTCTAGCAAATATGTAAGGAATGTTAAAGGACTTCGGCTTTTCCTGCATTTGAAAAGGCAGGGGATCATGGGCTCAAATTCTGTCCTCAGTGTGACAATGCAGTGGTCCACTCATTCTTAAGTTATTCTGAAATACTGAGTTATTGCTGTAACTGGTTTGACTATATCTTCTTCCCAAGGTCTTTTACTCAGAAGTTGAAGGTGACAAAGCAGTTAAACAGCTCTCCCATGATGTTCCCCTGAGTCTGGATATGATTAGCATGGTGAGTATTTCTTTTCATCAGCAATCAGAACACTGGAGCAGAACATGCAAGTGGAAACTTGCAACTGTCCACTTGTAGTTTTGTCTATGGTGGCAAAATATGGTGAGGATCCAAGCCCCAGATCTGCTCTGGGTATTGAGCAAAAGGAAATCACAATGTTTTTGTGTTTGAGTGATGCACTTTTTCTCCTTCTTGTCTTACTGTTTTATCATGTAAAACTATAGGAAATTGCTCTCAGCTTCCTAGTACTGACCTTTGTCAGTAAATCTACTAAAAAGAACTTTTACTCCTAAATGCATGCATTTTCACACATGGAAGGGGTGGAATTGCATGAGTCTATGAGGGAGAGCTGCACTATCACCATATGTGTATTGCAGTGTCTGACACAGCTGTGTGAGTTAACACACAGAGTGTTTTTGCTTCTGTGTGAGACTGTGGCCTCCTGAAATATGGCTGCTTTAGTTGCAGTTCTGCAAGTTCATATTCTAGAAGATTCCCCCAGCTGCTGGTGTTTATTTTGCTCTTGAAAGGACTATTTTTGTCATTTCTCTTCATTGTTTTTAAAGTTATGTTTTTTTCTTTTATACCTCTTTTGCATTCTTGCTTTGGTTTGTTTGGTTTTTTTTTTTTTTTTTCCATTTCATTTTTCCCTTCTCTTTCCTCCTTCCCTTTTTCTGCCCCACTTACTCACTAGAAGTGTGAGCGAGGAGGATACTCAGATTTCCTGCAGGTTTCCATCACTCTGGTTGTCAGTTCTGACTTCTGCAGGATTCTGGGATCACAGTGAATAAAACAATATTGCCATCATGATATAACATTTCTTTATTCATGCATTATTTTCTCCCTTCTTATCTTTATCTCGGTATTCCTTTCTCACCTCTTTTGTTTCTTAAAAACTATTTTTGCTAGTACTGCCAAGAAAGATCAAACACCACTAGGTTTTTTATCTTTATCCTAACAACAGTACTTCTTAATCAGTGGGAGAGGGAAGTCTGTATCCCAGTACTCGTGCAGATGATTAACAGCCACACAGACTGCTATATGCTGCAGCATTGGTCTTGTTTAATTCCCTGACCCATTATTTATTCTGCTTTTGCCATCACTTTTTATTATTTTAGTTCTTAACAAGTCCTATTTGCTTTTTCCCAGGGTCAACTTGAAGGACAAGCAATTTTTGTAAGTATTGCTTCACATGAAACTTAGTCACAGATGTGATTTAAAATAAAATTGAATGTTTCTGACTTGGTTTCTCCAAAGACTCACACAGTCAAAAATTGATCTCAAATGTTAATTCTATGTAGCACTTATACATGATCTTTCGTGGTCAAAATGTAGCAGATACTAGCCTCAAAAAGCTCAAAAATCCACAGGTGGATAAGGTGGATACCTGTAGGCAAAGTAGCTCCCTTTTTAGCAATGGATAAACCTTTTTATCAGTCACCAGAGGTATTTATGGATGCCTTGTTTTGATGGAGTAAATTTGTGTAAAAAATGAGATATATCCAGGCAGTGAGGATTTAGAGATGATGGGGATGGTCAAGTAGTCAAACAGACAGTAGAAGGGAAGAACAAAGTCTGGCAGTTGGAGAGGAGATGAAGAGGGAAAAACCTGAGCCAGTCCAGAGAGAGCCAAGGAGGAGGAGGAGGAGCACAGGAAGAGGCCAGCCTTGCAACACCCAGGAGGAAGGAGTGGGAGACTAGCTACTAGTATAAAACAAGTTTGAAAGAAATACCAACTCTCTTAATGGCTTTGCAGCTGGTGAATTAATCAGATTGATTATTTCCAGTCCTGCATCCAGTCCAGTCTGCTTCCTGTGAGCAGTAAACAGGTTGGGTTTATTGTGAGCAAGAAGCAAGCAGGAGGTGCTCGGGTTTGGATGGGGAAAGGACAGTAATTTCAGTGTTTAACTGAAATCCCTAGCATCAACAGCCTCTTGCAGACTTTTGTTTTCTGAGAGCTATTTTAGGAATAGAGAAATCTCACATGGTTGGTGGAGCTCACAGACCTTTTGTGGTCTGAAATATGTGGAGTTTGGTTGGACTATTGGAGGCTGAGTCCTCAGGATGAACTTGAACCAGGACTATCTGGTTCGATCCTAGCTGAGCTGAGTCTGGATTATGGCATTTCAGAATTGAGGTTCCATGCTGGGCACTTTTTTTCTGCTTGATAAAAATAACACTTCTGAGGCGTACTTGTGGAGAAGTATGAATGGCTGGAATTAATCAGCTCCCAGCTGTCATTAATCCTCCAGGAAGTGGTGTTCTCGATGAAATGCTTTTTGTTGTATTCATACCAAACTCAACAGAAATCTGCAATAGTTTTGTGGTTAAGTCTGCATAGTTAATGTTTCCATCACTTCTCTCCTGGTGCTGGGTATCACCCTGTTGCTTTCTTGGAGGCTTCCCTGGGCCATGTGGCATTGCTGTAGCAGCAAGAGCTGATTTGCGCTGCCTGTTTCTGTTCATGTGTTTGTGTGTTAGCAAAGTGGATAGTGTATTATTGTGTATTATATCATCTCTACTGTAAAGTAGAGAATATGTAAGTGACAGCAGCCAGGGGAAGTGCAAGATGCAGTACCATTTAGTATAGGCGGTTGTTCTAACTGGGCATAATATTCAGGACACATAAAAACCAAGAAAAGTCAATAAAAATTTGTAGGCTTTAAAGGTGGGAGGTTTTAGGTTGGGCACAGAGCTCTGGAGAGCAACACCGCTCCCTGTCAAATCACTAAACATACCAGTACAAAATGGGACCAGTAGTTCAGGGAAGGAATTGTTGCCAGGGGAGAGAGTGTCATTAAAACCAGCTCTGTTCCTGCAGCTGTGCTGTAATCCGGAGTCTGATGGATTTTGGATTAAAACAAAGCAGAAACCAGACATTCTTCTTGAAAACAATTTGTAATCCTGGTTTCTGTGAGGCAGCTTACTGAGCCTCACAGTTTCAACACACTTGTAGGGGAGGCAAGCTGTGTGGCAGGGCAGGGAGGGATATATGGGATAATCTATGTGAAATTGGCTCCCTTACTGCAGAAAAGGCATCACATTGCCTCACCCCATTCAACAGTGTGAGATTGTAATTAGAATACCAAATGTCATTTATCAGGATTTTAACAAGAGAGTCGTGCAAGGCAAGAAAGTGACTATTGCAGCATCATCAGCAATTGAGTGTTGAGTTTGGGCCACCAGGCTTCAAAATATAGAGCTAATCTGAGTGGAGGGGGGACTACAAAAATGATGGAGATAACTCTTCCACATACTACCTAAATTTGTTATCTATGAGGCCACTCTGTCTCTTCTGAGAGGGACAGAACTTGGGTTTAAGACCTGTTTTCTAAATACAAGCAAAAAAATAAATTAAATATGTACTCCCAGACTATTGGACAGTGGGGCACAAGGAACTGTACTTCTTTTCCAGGATCTGATTTGAAAATGTTCCTGGTGTGAGGAGGGTATTCCCTGACATTGCCACAGGTCAGGGTAGCTTGATGGTGTCCTGAATTTTTACTTATTCACTGATATCCCAATCCTTGAAGATTAGATGTTTGGTTTCAGAGGTACCCACTGTGTGTTCCAGGACTGTGCTCATGGAGAGGGCACTGCCAGAAGGAGGCAGGTAGCCATGTGTGTAAAGCATGAGTACACCTTGCTGAGGTTTTGAGAGCATGCATGTTGAACTTGCTGAATACCTTAGTAGATATTAGGGCTTTGATCTTGACTGGCCAGGCACTCAAAGAAATTCTCTCTGTTCAGTTTATTGTAGACTTGAGTCTGGAGGTAATAATATGAGGCACATACATGAATATCTAACTCTCTCCAAGGGCCAAGGTCCTGAATAGTGTGAAAACAATAAGGCAGATAATGAAGGATTTTTTCCTCATAAGCATGAGTGTAATAAAGAGGAATACTGTCAGGAAAAAAAATGCACATAATTTAAGGGCAGACAGACAGTACGTATGGCATGGAGGATGGAAAGGCAGGAGCAGGGGCATCAATTCTGTCACCAGGAGGAGGTCATGGTTTTCAGCAACTGGCTTCTCAGGTTACATTGTAAAAGACCTCAGTCCCTTCAGCTATGAGACTGAAAGACCCAGATTAATCTTTCAGAGTGAGCGTTCTTGCTGCCTTTCTCTGGACAGTTACTATTCCAGCATTGTCATAAGCTCAGATTAATCTCAGACCTGTCCAGATCATTTGAGCAGATCAAGGGTGAATGATGGAAAAACATGATAGTGGTCAGGTGGTCCATGTTAATAGGAAATCAGTGTTGGAGCTCCAAAACCATGTCCAGAGAAATGACAGATGGTAGGGTGTTGCTGAACAATGTTGTAGTAATAATATAAGTTCCCCAAAGAGTAGAGAGGAAGTATTTTTTTCCAAAAGACCATCAAAAGGAAATTTAGCAGTTAATAAAATGTGGGGCTTGTTTACTATTTTAATGCAACTGGAAGTGCAGATTTAAAGTCTGTTCCAACATGAAGAAAAAGGAGAACTCTGCATTTTCAAATGCACTGTGACTAATGTGTTTAATATCAGAGAATGAAAACCAGAAGAATAATAGCTGTAAAACTGTTTTTTTAAAAGTGCTTATTTTTCGCACTAGAACAGTCTGTGGTATAGAACATGATATTTCTGTTTCCTTGTATATGCTGTCAAAATTCATAATTCTGGGATTAACATAGACATTCCAGGTAGGCTGCAGGTAAAGAATACTCAATTTTTTTACACATGTATGCACTCTCCATTAAAGATCAGATCTAAATGTCTGAGTCTGGTCCATGCTATGTGAAGCAGCCAGTGATGAAATGTAATGTTTTGGTGATATTTTCTATTTTCTGGGAGATTTGAACAGGCTCCTCTAAAGAGTATTCATCATCCCAAGCTCTTCACATGGAGCTGAGCATTGCCTCCTTTACAGTAGTTGTCTGTGGGTTAATCTTTCTGTGTTTGTGGCAGAAGGACAAATAAGGGAAATGCTTGCTTCAAGTCAAGGCTGTTAGCTGAGCTCATAAAATTGTGAGAGATGATGGGATAGGGCTCTGCTCCGTGAGAAATTAAGGATCATCAGTTCACACTGCATCAAATTGCTTCACTCTCAGGAGGTTTTATGGCCTCTGAATTTAAAAGAGAAATAAAAACAAACAAGGAAAAAAAAAGGGGAAAACACACCACACTGATACTAAATGCTAGCAGTTGGCTCAACTGAGGGAATAATATGTGACTTTGGCTTCACCAGTGAAAAAGCTGGATATAAAATGCAAATATCTGCAACCTTATAAGTTATGCTGAGAAATGGGTCCAGGTCAACCTTGTGGATTCCCCTGGGGCGAAGCTGCAGCTTGAGAGGAAACATGGTTCTATTTGTGTTTGTTGTTTCTGAGCTGTACTGGGCAGGAGACAATCTTCCAAGGAGAGTACAGGGAAAACACCATGCAAGATCCCTGAGTCCCAGCTCACAGCACCATCCCCAGTTACACAGAACTGCTGTCACAACGTGCTTGTCTGCTCTTGACTTGGCAGGATGTTGTTATTGGCGACCTGAAGCCAGGCACTCCACACCGCGTTAGCGTTGGAGCGTATGGCTGGGCAGGGAAAGGACGGCCCAGCGTGCCCAGGGAGGTCACAACTTTATCCCAAGGTAACTCTGCCTGCAGGGCTTTGTTGCAAAACTGGAAGGGTAGATGTCTGTAACTCTCACACCTAACCTCTGACATGTGCAATATCATGGTGTTTCACTCATACTTTTCCACATATGTAGGGTTTTAGAGGGGCAATAACATGAGGGGAGAAGCCTATGAATTTGATTCCTAAGTCTGTGGGTGTTGGATATTGTGTGTAGCAACCCATCTGCTTCTCTAATGCTACTCCTTTGCACTTCTTAGATAAGTGCATGCCTCCTGCGCCACCCTATCAGCCCCAGATCGTGGTGGTTTCTGATTCAGAAGTTGCCTTGTCCTGGAAGCCTGGAGAGAGTGAAGGAAGTTCTCCCATCCAGTACTACACGGTGGAGTTTATCAGGCAAGTTTGCTAGTGGAGTCTGAGTTTCAGTGTTTGCACACTATAGTGTTTTGGGGTTTTTTAAACCTAAACTGCATTATTCAACTGCATATAGATATGATTTATTTACTTACTGTGTATTGTATGCTTAGTTTTCCTCTAAGTGTGTGTTGAATTACCATGGAAATTTAGTGACAAAAACAGAAAGGATCCAATTTGTTATAAAATCACCAATAAGTTGTACTTTCTGATGGAAGAAAAATAAGGGCTGATTTGATCTGTTTCCTCTAATAGTGGCTTGGATTAATGAAGTTATAAGTTTCTCCTGTAATCAAATGCTGTCAAACCATGCTGAGAAAAGAATGTTTGGCAGAGTGGTTGCCTAGGCTGCTTTAGAAAATAATCTGAGGACTGAAAATTCAGTATGTTGGACAGTTTTACCTGACAAAAGTTATAGAATCATAGAAATACCAGTTTTGGAAAAGACCTTCAAGATCATCCAGCCCAATCATCAACCTAACACTGTATCCCTTAAATGTCTAAATCACATAACCCAGTGCCAGATGCAGACGCCTCTTGAACATAAAGTTGTTTGGGTCTCAAGCTTGCAGGATTTAGACTTGCTTTGTTATGCTAATGCAAATCAAATTTACATTAAATGTTCATCTCTCTGTTTAGATTTGGGGGGGTAAATGGGATGCTGGTGGGGTGCTTTTTTGTTCTTTTGTGAGGAACTCTTAAAATTCACAGTAGTAGAACTGAACTGTCAGAAGTTTCAAGTCAAATTGCTTTTACAAGCTGCATAAAAAGGGCCAGGAGGAGGTGATTGTATCTGCAAGCATAAACAAGTATCTGTACTTGACTGTTCATATGCTTGTGTGAGCTAATATCTGCATACAAATCTATTTATTTTTATTTGCCTCAATGTACCCTTACAGTGAATGTAAAATTCACCCTTTTAATTCTTTGAGTGAATACTTGATTATAGGTTTTAGTTGAGGTTCCTGAAAATGAAAGAATTGATTCTTACACTACTCTGATCTGTAAAAGGTAAAAAAAAAAATTGTTATTAAGGAAAACATGGTAATTTTTAAAAAAAAGAATTGTTATTGTTAAACACACAGGAAGAACTTGATTTCAAAGTATGGGTACAATCTAGAAGATACTGATATAGCAAAAAGATACTGATATAGCAGAAAGAATACCCAGACTGAAAACCTACTTGTTAACTGATGCACTTTGTATTTGGGCTGAAAGCCCCCATATTTAGTTGGAAGCAATCCAGTATTCCGTGCACTGCAAGGTAGGACATGAGGGCTGAAGATATTTATCTCCTTCGTGTAATGTCTGCTGTAGACCTACAGTGAAATTTCTTCAATATCTATTTTTGAACACAATTTTTATCTGAGCTTTTTGCTCTCTCTGCATCTCTTCTCTCCAATTTGCTTAGTTGATGGGGAAGGGATTTTCTTGCGTTCTGAGTGACTGCACAGTGGAACCTGAAGGCTTATATACACTTCTTCATAGCACCAGGAGCCTACTAATGGAAGAAGTGGGCACCATCATCTCCATCTGACACACTGAAAGTGCACCCTTGAATGTTTTTGTTCAGCCAGGGAGTGGAAAGCTGCTGTTTAGGTCAAAAGATGCAAGTGATTGAAATTTCAGTGTTTCATTGGCTTTAGACTTTGGGAAAGAATTTGCTAACAGCAAAATGTTTTGATTACACTGTTTAGTTTGAGGTTTAAAGCTAAGTTGAAAGTGCCTTTGTTAATCTTGGGATAATGCTCTCTTAGACTTGGAAGCTTGCTTGTATATTTGGAGTAAGTTCAATGAGCCATAAGCCCTAATGGCAGCTAAAGGTAAACATTTAACTTTAAGCTTCATTGTATTTTGCTGCATATAGTTTTAATTACTATAAAATGTACTATCATGAGTTAAAGCTAGTAAATTAAACCAGTGTAAGGCTAAAACAAATCAGTTCGAGTAAATTAGAATTGGGTCCTCTTGTGTCAAAGAAATACACCATTATCCTGTGATTTTGCAAAATTAATAACTTTCCAATGCAAATCTGTAATTTTGCTTTGGCACAGCAGAGATATCTAAAAACTATGACATTGTTTAAGTAATTTCCATCTCTTTAGAATTAACTTTATGGTTTTAACCATAGGAAAAACATGTTGCGACAAAGCACTCCTCTCAATTGCTCAGCTGTGATACTGGGGAAATTCAAAGCATTCATGAAAACTCAGTATATTAATTGTTTTGAGATACCAGAATCTAATCAGAACCAGAGCTAGCCTGCATCCTGTCTCTATTCAGGGTCTAAATTTGGTGCTTTATTTAAGCACTTGCCTAAGGGATTTCCCTTGGGACCAAAGGAAGTAGTTGGTTCACTACAGGCAGTGGAGGGTTGCAGGCAGCTTCAGATATAGGATGAGCTGAACTAATTCAGGCTCTACTGTGCTGCTGACTAACAGAGGATGCTAAGGAGATCACAATCCCACTTGTCTGAATGCTGAAAGTCCAGAGGGAGACTGTAGGACTCTTCACTGGATAGTTCTAAGGGAATGTGCAATGGAATATGTTAAAATCAAAATATACATGTCTGTGCAAATTTATAGGCTCAGTGCAAATATTTTATTGGTTAACAGTGAGAAGTATTTAATGAAAAATTACATTTTTATGAAAGTCTTTAAAGCGAGACCCCAGACTTAAGCATATGAGCTTGGGTATTTTTTCCTAAAGATGCTATGCAAAATTAATTCTTAAAAATGTCTTGGTTATTTTTCACTCAAACACTCCAAATACTTAATTTTTTAATCTGTTGAATGCCTACATGATCTTTTAAACTTGGTGATTAACTTATCTGAATTTTTATAGCCACACAGCAGCTACAGAACCACAAGGGTTTAGCAGCACATGCCCTAAAACAATCAGGTCACTTTATTTTCATCTCTTTGGTATGTAGATGAAATCAAAAGCTTTTAATATTAATCTTGGCATGCAAAGGAAATTTTTCAGTATCTTGGTAGTGACATGAAACTTCTGCTGCAATGAACTAGGCAGGTTCTGCTGATAAAACTGGGAGATTTATTTGTATTCAGATGTTAGGGTGGTGCAGATTCAGCATAGTGTTGTGCACAGATTTCTTGATTAGTTTGAAGCCTTCCCTCTCCCTCCCAGAAAAATCTATCCCTGAATCCATTCCCTGCTGAACTGTCTGTCCCTGGCACTGCACTGAACCAACAGTCATTGTTTGCTTTTGTTTGCAAAGAACCTGAAACAATAGATCTGACCAGGGGGACACCTCCCAGTGTCTAGGAAAAAATACTTTTAATACTGTTTCCCTGATTATTGCATGAAACAGGTATATCTGACTTAGTATTTAGCTCACTGCTTGTGAGATTAACTCCTTGAAAAGATAACTGATGAAGAAAGAGGAGTGAAAGATATTAGGGAAGAAATGCTTAACAACATTAGACAGCATCAGAAGAATATCTAACAAGAGAATGAGTTACCAAAATTGTCCACTTTTCCTCACAGCTGACCTGGCATATCAGTTGATCTGTTTTGTACAAAGTGTCACAGTGATGTGAAATAATAATAGTTACTAAAAATAATTTATTATAGTGCAGTATATTATACAAGAGATTTCTCTATTGTAAATGATGATGTATTGTACTTGTCATCATATTTATTATTTGCTGGAATACTTTTTAAAACCATTTTAAGATGAACTTTCCCCTTGAGATGAGTATGAATACAGCATGGAAGAAAAATCAGAAACGTTAAAAAAATTGGATTGCTAGGGGGTGCCTCACACTTAAATAATTTCCAGGTGATTTAAAAAGGAAGTTCAAGTGACTATAAAATTGCTGTTCTCTGCATCAGAAAGAATTCCCTTCTTTAATTGCATCAGTTCCCAAGTTACAACATAAATCAATAATCCAAAATTTTTGGGTACATTTGGCATGGAATTCTGCCCGTGGTTTATACGTATCCAGTCCTATTTGCTTTAGCCATATATTTATTATTTTAAAACCACTATGACTTTTGTTTGATTCTTTCTGCATAGCTTTTATGTGTTGGAGTTGCACATTTGCAACTGTGAGTGGGCAATGTCCATGGAAGTTGTCTGATTTCCCCATTCACAGATACAATGTTTGGAGCTGCCCTGCAAGGTGTTGTTCCCTGTGTTGGGGAATGTACTGCTGCAGGAAAAATGAGAAAAGTGGTAACAGAATGAGCCCTTCCAGTGTAAAAGTTGACAACACACTGAAATATGACATAAAAAAACAAGACCATGGAGACAGTTTTCAACAAAATGTTCTCATCTCAGGGAACATGGGAGCTGGCTTGCCCTGGATGCACTCACCAGCTGAATTTGTGTTCCTTTCCCCATCTGTTTGCCATGTTTTCATCTCATACTGTTTTGTTCACACAGGGAGCATTCTGGAGAAGTAGCAAAGGTCAAGTGATAAATCTCCCTCTTTCCTTCAGCTGCAGATCCTTACATGTTTGCAGGCATTTCCTTTATTATAAACTTCTGCAGAAGGAAATGTTGGGAGGGACAGTCAGTGTATTTGAAGCCTAGCCTGCTGTTTGTGTTATCTCCTAGATCTTTTTAGGGTGCAATGCCTCCTTTGGGTCCCTTCATCAAAGGTGTGTTGTTTCCACTTGGGTGGACACACGGGCAAAGTCTGTTGCAAAGAGGCAGCTCTTGAGCTAGTAGGAATTCCTTGGATGGGAATTAGAACCAAAAAAGGATGTGTACAGGAAAATTGAAAACACTGCTAAGCAAGCCTTTGGAAGGAGGCAGTGTTAACAGCTTTCATTTGGAAAACACTATATATTTTCATTTTGGCCCAGGCATCAAAAGCTCAGAGGAGGGAAACAATGGAAGGGTAGCCAAAATAAATGCTCTTCTGTCTACCAGGAAATGGTGGTGAAGGGTGACTTAAGATGGTCTGTTTAGCTATCATTACGTCTTGTGTGTTTTTCTGATTTTGTTTTTATTTTTAGCAAAATAATGAAATACTCATGTCCTGTGTGCCACTGTGCACTTGAGACAGGCACCTGGGAACTGCTGCTTTGCCACGGCATTTGCCATGGTGGCACAAAGCAATGGACTTCAGCAATCAATAAATCTTGTATTGACCACTAAAAAAAAACATACATTAACTTTGGCATTTCCTTCCAGCTGAAAATAAACAAATACAAAATGCCTGCCTTGTGCTATAATTTTTAATTTGAAGCCTGTTGGAGACATTTGCAGCTAGTCCTGTGTAAACACTTGTAGATTCAGGGTGCACTTGGAGGCTATTTCCTGTAATAAATATTGCAAAAACAGTGGAATAATTTTCTCTGAAAGCTATTTCTGTCCTTATTTTACTTTCATAAACTTTAATTATAATATTTTGGGTGGCCTAGAATGAATGTTTATATTATTATGTTGTTTGTATTTGTTTAACTTCTTATTTTGTTCTCTCTTTGATAAGAAGAGGCCACTTCTGTAGAGAGTGGAATTGGTGTGAAAGCTTCAGAATACTCTCTCAGAGTACTTGAAGTCACCCACCCCTTTACAATGTGCCTGTATGCATGAACTTAAAACACTTGATAACAAACTGCCATGTGAATGGTTACACTGGTTTCACATGAAATATAATGGCACCTAGAGAAGTACTTATTGGCAGTTGGCTTCCAATATGAATCAGGAGTTAACCAGGGACCAGGGATTGTCCAGAAGCAGCTATAGGAATGTTGTTACAAAATCCAGGTACATAGGCCATGTTCTCTGCATTATTGTTCTGTGGGTTTTGTGTATTTTCTGTGTTTGTGGGTTTTTAGGTTTTTTTTTTTTTTTGGTTTTTTTTTTTTTTTTTGTCTGTTTTTTTTTCTGAAGAGAAGACTTCGGCTCTGTATGTTCCTATGTGAGTGGATTAACCTGATTACCTGGGAGAACAAATGTTGGATTCTCATCTTGCTAATGGTTGTATATGTTCAAAGGGACTTACTGGCATTAGAACACAAACTATTATATATAAACCAAGATCTTTCCCTCTATTGCCCTCTATTGCCTTATACAGCCACACAGGGAGGTGGGTACTGCGGGTAATAGACTCTTACTTGGAAACTCTAAATCCAAAATCCACAAAACAGATAAACTAAGTGGATTTGTCAGTTGGTTCTTGGCTTTATAAGCAAAATCTGAGTAATTGGGTTTGTATGATTATACAGTTTTGACATCACAGGCTTCACAGCTTGGTAATGGTGGGTTGCACAGTCTGATCCTTTAAGAGTGAAGGGTTTCAGTGATGATTTAGTAGACTTCTGTCTCATTTATTAGTGGATTCCCAAGAAAAGTATAAATGCAGCTAATATATACAGCCAGCTTTAATTGTTCAAGACCTGGTCTTTGTTTGATCCTCAAGGCCAGACCTTGACAGCAACTGGACGGTAATAAGAGAGCAGATCCAGATGGAGTCCATGGTTCTCAAAGGACTTCTCCCAAACACGAAGTATCAGTTTGCCATTCGAGCAGCAAACTCCTTTGGATCCAGCCCTGCCAGTGCACCGAGCGACGTCATCCGCACATTCAGTGAGTACAACCACCTTTCTGTTATTGAAGCTAAACAAAAATGAAGTACATCTGTAAATAAAGTATATCTGGGGTATCTGTGGAGGCCTGCTGGTGGAAAGAGTTGCTCTCCAGGCACAGTCACCTCCATTCTGACACCTCTCAGTCCTGTCTGAGGAGTTTGCAGCAAGCACCCCATGAAAGAAAGCCAAGAGCAAAGATCTGAAAAGACCCAGGCAGCACCACTCTCATGCCATTTCTTTGCTCTGGAGGTCATTGACAGGTATTTTTGGACCACTACTTTCTGAATTTTGTGCTGGCTTAATGCAGTACAAATAGGTGAATATCATGGGGAGAAATGAGAGAGACAGTCTATCGTTCATTTTTTCTGTTCTTTGGAGGATAATCTTATATATTTCATTTATAATTTCAGCAACTCGGACCAAATCAAACTTGTACAGTTTTCTGAGGAGTAAGACTCTTAACTATTAGCACAGTCATGAAAATAATGATATAAGGAAATAAGCACCCCTTTTTGATCAGAAGCTGCATAGCAAAAATATTACGTGAACCTGCTGACATACTAACTTGTTAACTATTATATTTACATTTGTGTAGCAATATAGACCATGCACACTGCTAAGTGTTAGTCCAGTTGCTGCTGGGCTTCCTCAGGATGCAATCTTCTGCTAGTACCGGTGTCTCTGTAGACTGACCTTAAGGGGCTGTTGCTCCTCATCACACCCAAATTCCTGGCTTGCATGTGAATTCCTGAGAATCCCAACAAAGCCAACACAGAGCATATTGGGAATTGCTCAAATCACATCTTCTAACAGCAAAACCCCAATGTCATAAAGAGAAACAATGGAGGAAACAGAGCTAAAGCCAGCAAGGTATGGAGACTGAGCTAAATCATTAATGTTCCAAAATTTTTCTATAAACATGTGTATCAGTACTTTAAAGTGCCTTTTTTTTTTTAATTTTCTCACTCTCTCAATTGCAAACTATCTCCAATTACCTAGTGAAAGTGAGCAGCAAATATTCAGGTAGGACTGTGATCTCTGCAAGAAGAGTTTGCACGCTGCAAAAACATAAAAAACATGCTTAGTGATCCACCAATTTAACCTTAGAAAGATTGCTTTCTAAACTGCCCCTCTGTTGTGGAATCCCTTTTTTCATTGAGTCTTATATGGCAGTTTTTTTTTGTTTTTTTTTTGTTTTTTTTTTTCATTGAGTCTTATATGGCAGGTTTTTTTCCTTTTGTCTCTCTGTCATAAATTCAGTCACTTGAACAGTTTGCATGTAGTTTGCCATGGCTGCTGAGCTCATAGTTTAACTTCTGAAGTAAATGTTTGTGAAAACTTTGTGCAGTGTACTCTGGAGTTCCTCGGCCCATGGATCCTCCAGGGTCAACTCCAGCTGCCTCAAGCACACATGTGCTCCTTGGTATCTTGTTTATCTTTGGATGCTAGCAGCTGCTTCCTTTGGTCAGAAAAAGATAAAGTGCTTCGCTCTATTAATAAGGGTGGAATCATCCTTATGCTGAGCTTATTACTGCAGTACTCCAGGGAAGGCACTTTGCCTTGGAAACTGCTTGTTCCACAGAGGCCTGCCAAGATATCTCTAGAACATGGGTTTCTGTCATTAGAGCTTGGAATCAAATTCACATCTGGTATGCATAAGCACTGATTTCTAGAAAGGTTCATAAGGGACATTAGCTTGGTTCTCTATGCCTGGATCAGACCTGAAAATTCAGTGTATTATGCATTTTGCACTGATCTTTGATTGGGCTTAAAAAAGCTGGCCCAGGGTAGGTGCATCAGTGCTGCAGTGGCTGAGAGGTTGGTTTCCCTGCTCCAAGGGCCTGGCAGTGCTTGGCAGAGACCCTCATGACCAGGCAGATCTCCTGCAGGCCAGGGCCATGTCATGTCTGTGATGTGCTCCAGCCCTGCTCTAGACTTGTACTTGGGGCTACTTTGGCGCTCTGGACCCTTTGGCAAATGCAAATGTTGTTCTTTTGTCAGTGTGCTATTTGAAAATAGGCTTAAAAACTACATATAGCCACTATGCATGAAAACCTGCATTATCTTGTGGATACCTGTCATCAGAACAAGCAGATTTGTGCAGAGCAAGGAGTGCTGCTCAAACGTGTCAGGGATGCATGCCTTTAGAAATAAATTATCTGGTTTTCTGAAGGGAGGAGTGTAGCTGAGATGATAGCCTAGCTGATACCAGCTCTCACTTCTCTCTACTTGTGATGTCTGTGTAGGAGACTGACTATGTTAACCAGATACACAAGTATTCTGCATGTTAGTAGAAAAGCTAAACAATTTATGAAAATTGTTCTTCATTAAAGCTGTCCATAGCCTGAACATACATTTTTTCCCCAAAACATTAAAAACCACCACAGAATGATTCAATGGACAAGTTTCAGAAAAAAAACAGGAACAGAAAAAAACCCCAAACTACACACGGTGCTCAAGGACATCCAATCAAAACTCAATCCTAATTCATATTATGTATCTGAAGGTACCGTCCTGCTTCTAGCAGCCAGAATGCCCAGAATTTTGGTCCAGTTAATCATTAATTTCAGTTGCTCAGGTGTTAAGGTTCAGCAGATTTGAGGTCCTCAAATTTTTGTGGTTTTCATCAGTCACTGCAGGAGGGCATGTGCCATTCACAGACACTTGATAGTCTCCTGGGGCTGGCTCAGGTGGTACCAGTTGCTTGACTGTCTCAAAGTGCCAGTGAGTGACCTATTAGTCACCTTCCTTTTTGAAAAGATGCCAGACAGCTAGCATCTCTGAAACTGAAGCACCTTTTTTCTTCAGAGAACACATCATAAGAATTACTACCTTCATTACTACTGTGGTTCCTCCTTCCACCTAAGCAGTGAAACATGCTACATGCCACAGATTTTTGATGCTATTTTCTGTCTGCCTATGTATTCTTCAGAAATTCCTGAAATATCTTAGAAAACTGGCAGAAGTTATGTCTGACTCCTTTGCATTACATTTAGCTCACATGGTGCTGACACTAAGGTGTTTAATGTGTTTCGATTTCAAAAATTTGCAATTTTACACTTTTATATGCTGGATTTTTTATGCATGACTTGAAATAAGTAGTGCTTTTCTGATATTTATTTTAATTGATTAACAATTTCCCAACATTACCTCAAATGCAGAGGACCTTCAGGGTCCATGACATCTTACAGAGGTTCTCTTGCAGCTCTTGTAAGGCAGACTGAGGCAGAGATGAGTCCATGCTACCTGGGGATGTTTTCTGTTGTGGTTTATCTCGTTCTCGCAGGTAGCTCACTCATTTTGTTTTTAAAATGGAGGTGGATTTGCACTATTCCTGACTGCATTGTTTCAGGTCAGCATAGGAAAACCTGTGCTCCCCAAAAGGGATGCTGACAGTATCACCTAATGTGACAGACCTCCCAAGGTCCTTGAAAATAGAACATGTGGCCTTGATTATAAGCAGTTACCCCCTTACCTACTAAAAAATGCATGCTTCGTTAATTGCTCCATTTTCAGGGAGTAAAGAGAGGGCAAGTTTCCTCAAGGGTTCTCATTTATTTGTGATTTGGTTTCATTAATTTTTTTTTCTAGAGTGAAATGATGCAATAAATAAATTTTTTGTTGCCTTTCTTAATTACAGTTGCATGTTGTGGGTATTTCACCTACATGGTTGTTGGGATTTTGTTGTATAAAATCTTTCAAAATGTCATGGACAAATCACTGGAAAATAAAAGATTGCACATACTCAGTTTAGAAATAATAAAATAAACTGTCCTAAAGAATAAAACAAACAAACAAAAAAAAAAGTCATCACCTGCATTGCTTAAATACCCTTCATCTCCTCGGGAAACAGATGGGGTTTGCACTGTGCCTGCAAGGTCACCAGCTTTGGGCTTTACCAGACCAACAGAGGAAGTGTCTTCTGTTAAAAATACCCTCCTGCTTGTCTCCACAACAAATGTGACAGAAATGACTGCTTAAGCAGGGCACATCCCTTCCTCTGGTCCTGGCTGTCACTGCCAGGATCACATAGAGTAGGGCATTGCCACAGATGCTTATAAATTCTGCATGGAGCTTGAATGTGTCAGCTGAGGCTCAGGCACAAAAAAAGGGCAGTCTCTGGGGCCCAAACCTTGATTTAAATGATGGTAATGTGTCCTGGAGATAATAAATGGAGAAGGTTTTCCACAGAACTGTTTCCCACACACCTCCAGAGAATTTACAAAAGCAGTGTTGGTAGTTGTAGGGACAGTGACAAAAAGCAAGGGACAGGACAAGAGACATGCAGTGTCACACTGTGAGTCACTGAAAAGCATAAAATGTGTTTTAAAATGTTCCCAATGTATTTTGGATTAAGAAACCCCTCCTGTGGGGGGTTTTGTATGAAGCCAGTCAGTCTGTTAACACTTCCATTCAATCTGTCTGTTATAGTGCCCCCTGTTCTACCTCCTACACTCTCTCATGTCTCTTCATCAGTAGGATGATGGCAACATAATCAGCAAAACAAAAGTTTTTGCGGCTTAATATTTGTTTTGAGAAGGATTTCTTTTGTATAACTTAATCCCTAATTATTTGGAAAGAAGCTGTCTAAAGTTCATGACCCCCACAAGTTCTTAAATTATTTGTAAAACAGGATTATAGGACCTGGTAGAAGGTCTTATTCAGACTTCATCTCCTTGTACACTGGAACACTGATTTAATTAAATATAGCCTGCTTATAATCTCTGCAGTCATTGTTTTGGTATTTGCAGAGTACCACTTTGCTTAATTGTCCCTGATTTACCACCCATTACAAGATGAGCTCTCCAGGAAAGCCACACAGTGCACTTGAGAGATGGGCTGATGTAGTGGTTTATTTACAAAAAGTCCTGTTAATTTCTCTGCATCCTGTTTTGTAGTTATATTGCATCACATCACATGTGGCTGTCATGATGTTTCCAGTGAGCAAAACCCAAATGTAGGGAAGAACAAGGCAGCTGAAAAGTACCTCATCAGTTGTGTGTGTACTCACCTATGTAAGTTCAGACATGGTCAGGAGTCCATCCAGAAGCTGCATTGCTCCCAAGTGCATTACATGTTACCAAAGCTGCTCACAGATCAGCAGGCAGAGCAATGTAGCATGTGCTGGCTGAAATGCAGATAGCTAGAGTCAGGAACAGGAAAAAATTGGAGAGTTGGAGACCTATGGATATTAGGACATCTTCTGAAGTCACACTTATTCTGGTGACACCAAACGTACACAGTGAATGTCTTTGAAGAAGGGTCTCAAAGCAGTCTTTCTACCAGATACAATCAGCCATACCTTTGTTGTTCTCTCCAGGCTCTAAATGTTGTACCAGTTACTAACGTAAAAGGAACCATTGTCTGGTTTTACATAGTGGGTACATTTGGTCTTCTGAAGTCTTCTGTTGGAAAAACATGGAACATTTTGATCTACTGGACGAAAGAGGCACACCTGCTGTTTGGAGAACTGCCAGTCTCTCCTAAGCTACCATGTTTCATTGCATGCTGGTGGTTATTAACGTGTTTAGTGATAACCACTCAAATTTCTGTGAAACTGGCATGACATTAAAATCATACCCATACATGCAAATGCATTTATCTGAATATGAATTTGAGATCTAGTGTTTTCCTACATCATTTTCTGCATTGCTTCACTTCTTCCATCCTTATTGAACTTACATCCCATTAAGCCAATAGAACGTTTGATTGGAAAGAGAAAAAAAATATGACAGCATTTTGACCATAACAGATGTTTATTTTGTAGCTTATGAGTTCTAAGTTAGAAAATGGAGTTTGTTTATTACAGCTTGTTTGAGTACAGATTAGATTGTTTCCCTTGACACATCATTGTGTCAAATTATCTTTATGGCTTCCATTGCTCTTAGGCAAATTATACTTTTATTCATTGAAAGAACAATATTAGCTCTGAAATACTTTCAGACACATAATATTAAGGCAATAAGCAATAGTGTTGGAAATTATGCAACTAAAATTTTTAACTAACTTCATTTAGGGGTTTTCTTCATCTTTGCCCTGGGGGGAAGGAAATGGAAGTTTCTTTTTAAGAGACTGTTCTCTGGGCAGGGCTTGATGAGCTTGACATCTCAATGGACTGGGAGCTGCCAGAGGATGCACAAGGAATAAGTGACCATTAACAAACATCAATGCCTTATCTTCCTCCCTGGTGTGCCAGAGACATCTGGTCTGAGAAAAGATCATTAAGAGAACCAAGAATGACGTCCTAATTAGCATCGAAGACATCAGTAACCAATAGGAAACCAAATACTAAGAACTGTGTAACTTAGGACCAATGAACCAATGGATTTCTCTGGGTTTTGACTGTATAAGTATGTGAAAAATCTAGTAAAGAGACATGTGTGATGGAATGATTTTCTCTGCACAACCCAGACAATGTGTGGATGAAATTATTTCTGTTGCATATCCTGGCCAGAATAAAGTAATGCCTTAATTCTCTAATACTTAACAAATGTTGTTGGAGAGCTTTTATTTCTCCCGCAGTTTTGGTCACAGTAGCATTGACCTGATTTAAAAGCAACAGTGTTGAGGGAGCTGAAAATTGCTGCAAATGCTGGGAGCTGAGTTAGTGCTGTCCCTTCCCATGGCATGGAGGTGTGAGCATGATGAAGCTGAACATCTCTTTCCCAGCCACTGGCTGCCAGAAGCCATTGAAGTGGATGATGGGTGTGAGCTAAGAATGTTTTATGGGAAACAAATGGCCATAGAGGTCCTGGGTGATTCCCTTGGTGAGGAATGGAAGGGATGTTGAGTTTAGGCAAAGAGTTGTTTTGTGTGGTTAGCTACAAGGTTAACTGCTAGATGCAGCATAAGGAGAGAAAGGTTTTGGTTAAAACTGATGCTCTCCAGCAGTAAGGTCAAGGGCATATCTGGATTGCTCTCCAAGTGAAGTCGTTGTACACTTGTAAAGCTTGTCTCTGAGAAATAACTGGCAAAAACTGCAGGCAGCCGCTGAAAGGATTGTAACTTTTGCAAAGGGGAAAAAGAAGTCTCCTGGCCAGGTAGCCTGTGGTCAGTCTAAGATGGCTGCCCAGGGAGCACATGGTCAGTCTAAGATGGCTGTCCCAAAAGAGATAAAAAACATAAGAGAGTCTGGCTACCCAAAAAGAGAAGCACATTTTTGCTGAGGAGCTGGTAATGGTGCCAATTGCCTTGAAGGCTGAAACAACAGCTTGTCCTCAGGGCTGAGGAAGAGCTAATGGCCCAAAAGCAACTAGCCCAGAACCCCAGAAATCTGTTTGTGCAGAGCTGAATGGCTTTAGAATGCAAATTAACATCTTTGAGGGAAGCATGATGGGCCACCCTGAACATGACCTCACCCCCATCGAGGAGTTTGCACCACAGCCAGACTCCTCCCCACACACTGAACCCTGCCCACCTATAAAAGATGAGGAGGCAGACAGAGCGGCAGGGCTCCCTGCCCAAGATGTCACTGATGCCACCTCCCTTCGCACCTTGAAGGAGGGCGATAACTCCTTGGAGCCACCCTCTCTGATAATCACCTTCAGGCCTGCTCTTTTTTAAGACATTAGCATATGATGTAGCAGAGCTGATAGTGATGATACCACACCCTTCAACAGAATTACCTAAGTTACAAAGGACAGAGACTCTTTTGAAAATTTTACTGATGTTGGAAAATGAAATAAAGCCTTCTGAAGAAAAAGCATATGACAAAGAGCTGTATCTTTTAATCAGAATGCATACTGTTGCACGAGAAGTTTGGACTTGTGGGGGAAGGGGGAACTGATCCCTCTAACCACTCCAACATGTGATAAAAATATTGGAAATGTGGGGGAAATGGTGAGCTTTCAAACAATACCTGAGAGGGAGCTGATACCCCGTTGGCTTTTTCCCAGATTATTGTTACTCTTTCCAAAATTTAAAGATCAGTACTGAGATAAAAAACTCTCAGAACCACCCCCAGAAGGTGAGCTGGGAGTGGGGGCCAAATTGGAATATCCCAAAAAGCTCATTAAAAATGCATGGAAATTTAGTTTCCCTGTATTTTCAATGAAAATTTGCGAACAGTGTTCAGTGTGCTCTAGTGGCCAAGAAGGCCAATGACATCCTGGCCAGTATCAGGAATAGTGTGGCCAGCAGGACCATGGCAATGATTGTCCCCCAGTACACAATGCTGGTGAGGCCACACCTTGAGTGCTGTGTCCAGTTCTGGCCCCTTCAGCTTAGGAAGGAAGTTGAGATGCTCAAATGCATCCAGAGGAGGGCAATGAGGCTTGGAACACAAGCCCTATGAAGAATGGCTGAGTGATTTGGGGTTGTTTAGGCGGGGAGGAAGGAGGCTCAGTGGAGACCTTATCACTCTCTACAACTACCTGAAAAGAGGTTTTAGTCAGCAGCAGGTCAGTCTTTTCTCCTAGGTGACCACTGACAGAACAAGAGGACACAATCTTATGCTGCACCAGGAGAAGTTTAGGCTGGGCACTAGGAAGAAATTCTTCACTTTAAGAGTGATTAGGCACTAGAGTCATCTTCCCAGGGAGGTGGTAGAGTTACCATTCCTGGACATGTTTAAAAAAAGACTGGATGTGGCACACTGCCATGGTTTAGTTGATAAGGTGGTGTTAGGTCATAGGTGGGCCTTGATGATCTCAAAGGTCTTTTCCAACCTAGTTAATTCTGTGATGCTGTGATTCAGTGAGCTGAAAATTGCTGTAAATGCTGGGAGCTGAGTTAGTGCTGCCCCTTCCAGCAGTGACAATGTGTGAGCACGGTGAAGCTGAACATCTCTTTCCCAGCCAGTGGCTGCCAAATGCTCATTGAACAATGGGTGCAAGCTAAGAACATTTTATGATAAATGGATGGCCACAGAGCCATTCTGATTCCCTTGATGAGGAGTGGGAGGGATATGTTGTCTGGATCAGTGGTGACAAAGGTTTCTCCATGAAGCAAGGCATCCTGCCTCACAGATGTGTCTGCCTTCTGCTCAGCAAGGTGCATTCCTGCTATCACCCTAGAAGAACTGTAAAGAGAAAGTGCAAATCCGTTCGTGGTTGCATTGTTGATGCAAACTTGAATGTCCTGAACTCTGTCATAGTGAAAAAGAGTGAAAAGGGCATTCTGGGGCTGACTGACACAACCCTATCTTCTTGGTCCCAAGAAGACCAGCAGAATGCCCAACTTGTCAGAGAAGGATGACATTTGCCAGTATGTTGTGAGGAAGCCTCTGAACAAGGGGGGCAAGAAACCCAGAATCAAGGCTTCTAAAATCCAGTGACTAGGGACTACTCAAGTGCTGCAGCATAAACGCAGGCATATTGCTCTGAAGAAGCAGTGCACTCAAAAGAACAAGGAGGAAGCAGGAGAATAAGAAGCTCTTGCTCAAGAGAATGAAGGAAGCCAATGAGGAATGCTGGGAGCAAACTGTGAACTGGAGCTGGCTTTCTTCGTTGTGCTTCTACATCTAAATCAAGGCAGAAGTAAGGACATTGTATGTGATACTAAAAAGATATTGTACATGATATTACCAATAAATCCCTTTTGTGGTGAACTTTAAAGAAAACCCCCAACATTAAAGCCAAAATAAAATCATCACAACACAGAACAAAAATGAACAATTTGCACAAAATTCACTCCTTAATCCTTGACCACAATTACAAGAAAAATTCCCCATGATCATTCTACTCTATAACACTTAACACTTTTCAGTACTTGTTTTGCCTATTACTTCTCCCAGTTATTGTCTTTATCTCAAAATCTTCATGACTGCCCACATTCTCCAGTAAGAAGACTGGATTAACCTGGGCAAGATGCCAGGCCCCCACCAAAGCCCCTCTCTCTCTCCTCTCCACAGCTGGACAGAGGAGAAAAAAATTGTTAAGGTTCATGTGTTGAGGTAAGGACCTGTAGAGATCACTCATCAAATATCAGGCATGGGCAAAACAGGCTCCAGTTAGAGACTTGAAGTGAATTTTTACTAACAAAATCAGAGCAGGATAATGAGAAGTAAAAGAAACCCTAAAAAACATGTTCCCCCACGTCTCCATCCCAGCTCTACCTCCCGCTCCAGTAGTGCAGGGAGATAGGGAATGGGGGCTGTGGTCAGTTCATCACTCGGGCTTCTCTCCCTGCTGAGGGAGAGGAGGAGTCATTCCCCTGCTGCACCGTGGGGTCCCTCCCACGGGAGACAGTTCTCCATGACCTTCTCCGGCATGGCTCCATCTCATGGACAGCAGCCCCCTGCAAATTACTGCAGTGTGAGTCCATCCCATGGGCAGCAGCGCCCTCAAACACTGCAGCAGTGGTCACTCTTCTGTGGGGTGCAGTCCTTCAGGGACAGGCTGCTCCAGCCTGGGAGCAGGGCCCTCTTCCCACAGGTCTCCCACAGGCTCACAGGCTCCTCTCAGGCACCCACCTGCTCTGGCGTGGGCTCCTCCAGGGGCTGCAGGTGGATCTCTGCATTCCCGTGCCTCCCTGTGCTGCAGGGGCACAGCTGCCTCACCAAGGGCTGCACCGGGGGCTGCAGGGGAATCTCGGCTCTGGTGCCTGGAGCAGCTCCTGCCCCTCCTCCTTCACTGACCTTGTGTTTGCATGTTGCTCTCCTCACATGTTCTCACCTCCTACTCTTTTATTTCAGGAATTAAAACTGCACCACAACTTAGTTTTTATTTCTTCTTAAATATGTTATCACGGGGGCATTACCCTAATTTCTAATTGGCCTGGCATGTCCATCTTTGGAGCCACCAGGGACTGGCTTTGCTGGATATGAAAGAAGCTTCTAGCAGCTTCTGACAGAAGCCACCCCTACAAAACCACCCCACCCTGCTACAAAAACCAGGGAATCCAACTGCAAATCATGTTTGTAATGCATATATTTGCAGTTTTACACAGTGAAACTCTTTTGTAGAAATGCATGTCTTACAGAATCACTGTTTAACAAAGGGAATTCTGATGCAATCATGGGTAGAAGATGCAGCTTGCAGATGATCATTGTAGGTTCCTTCCAATGGAATAATTTTCTACTCTATGCTGCTTTGCTGTACTGTACTGTACTCTGCTCTACTCTATTCTGCTGTACTCTACTCTTCTCTGCTTTAGTCTCCCTAGCTTCCTACCTGGCGTAAAATTATTCCGGATGGTGATTAACCTGAATGACTATAAAATTGAATACTAGGAGTAAGAGGGGTGTTTTACGTTTTGATTTCAGCATGGTGAAATTCATTCCAGTTTTTGTCGGACTGGGACCAGTTCATAAATGTGCAGTCTGATTCCCTAACAGTAATCCTTTGCCTGTGCGTTCACAGTCACTAGCAGAAATAATCTGGATGTAGTTTGTCCTGTTTGCCTTATCTTGTTACTGGTCATAGAGCGGAGTTCTCTGCTTAGCTCATTTAGTAGAACTCAGTGCTGAATACTTCTGTTTAATGTACAGATAAAATGTATTATTTACGGATGACTAGAAGTACATGTTAGAGTGGAAAGACTTACACACATTCTGTCACAGTCCAGCATGCTTTCTTGGTTGCAAGTGCGTAAGCCTCATCATTTCTACTCGTTTGTTTCTAATTTTTCTGTATGCTGATGTAATGTGCAAAGCCCTTTGATAAGTAACCTCTTCAGAGCATACGGAGTGTGGCCAGTTAGTCAGCCAGGGCACACATTCATCTCTGGTGCACTTATGTTGGATTTCATAACTCCCTGCCAGGACTTCTGGGCTGCAATCACAGCAAAGGAGGATAGAGTACAAAAAGATTTAGGTAAGTATGCTTAGCTCACTAGAGACTTTGTAAACCAAAGGTTGCTTATGCTGTTTTTAAGTGATGGAAAAATATTGTATGGAAAAGGCAGATATATGACTCTGTTGTTGTAATGGTTTAAAGATATCTGTTCTCAGCCTCACTGAAATGACAAGTAGCTGTAATGATTTGGTTACTTTAACTATATTTTTTCATGACCTGGTGAATTTTAATAGCTAAAAAGCACAAACCATTGTTTAGGCAGAATTTGCTATGTAAAGTGCAGAAAAGCACAGATACTTTCTGTGAAATAGAAACGAGGATCCCCTTACTGTTTAAACTGTCCATTCCCAGCCCAGAGTCCTCCAAAGCACAGTTCAGCACTCCGGGAAGTGGCAGAAATAGATTATGTACTAGGAAAACACGTGGTCATAGAATCACACAATATCCTGAGTTGGAAGGAACCAACAAGGATCATTGACTCCAACTTCTGGCCCTGCACAGGACAGCCCCAATAATCCCACCAAGTGCCTGAGAGAATTGTCCAAGTGCTTCTTGAACTCTGTGAGGCTTGGTACTGTGACCACTTCTCTGGGGAGACTGTTCCAGTGCCCAGCAATCCTTTGGGTGAAGATGTTTGTGCATGTTTCTCATTTCAAGGTGCTGAATTGTGTTTTAAAAAATAGTCTAAGAACATACATCGGACACTAATTTCAGGAGTTTTGGAGTCAGTAGAGGTAGATTAAGTCCTAAATAGAGTGTACCTTACCTGTACACATATCTTTTGCTGTTCCTATTTATTATCTCTTTTGCTGTTCCAGTAACAGATACAAGACCGTGTTTCCAAAAGGGAAAAGCTTGACTTAAAAACAATTCAGTCATTAAAACGTTGCCCATGCCAAAAAAGTCTGAAACCTTTTTTCTGGAAAAAAGATGAATACAAGTCAGTTTGCTGAAGGAGAACTGAGCTTTGCCTGCTTTATTTGTTTAATCACCTAGTAGGTGACTAAATTAAGGTTTCACTTTGTTTTAAGTTGTGTGTATATCAATTGGACAGGATCTGTCATCACCAGACTGACACTCTCATTGTTTGTACAGGATGAACATTAGCATCAGATTTAAGGGTTGTGAATCAGGGGAGTGGTAAGATCTGAATTGCTGTGTGCAAAGAGAAAAAAAACTATATGAACTGAATATGCCAGTTATGTCTTTTCAGGCTCTGAGGAGTTGGGAAGTGGAAGCTATGGGCATCGGTACATCACAGACACAGTGACTGGTGATGGTGATGGATTTGATATTGATGATTCAGACTACGACATTTATATAGAAGAGGTAAATGTCAAGATTTGTCTTTGGCACTTCTGTTTTCTTTATAGTCTGGATATTTTAAAGTGTCCTGTCCTGTCAGGAAATTTAATATCTGATATTAAGTGCTCAGATATAGTGATGTGGTCACTTCTTTTTCTTCATTGAAGATAAGTTTGTTGCCTCAGATCTGCATCTTAAAAGGTATTAATTTTGTTTCCCCATAGAATTTTGATTTTTCTGAATTGGTGTTTCCTCCTTTCAGCTCAGACCACTTCCTGCTATTAAAGGAGGCAACAGAAAATTTCTGGTGGAAACAAAGGTCACTCCAGGGTCTAGTTCCAGGCTCCTGTCCCGGGTCCTTCCAACCACTTCTGAACCCACTACTTCCACTGCTGCCATCACACGGCCTTCAACCACAGCAAGGGCAACCACGGTGAGGGCAGTGCGGAGGGGCAGTGCGTCCTCTGCCGCGCGCCTCCTTGACCTGTCCTGCGACGAGGCCGTGTGCTCTGCAGACAGCTTCTGCATCAACGACTACGACCGGGGCGGCTCACGCTGCCACTGCAACTTGGGCAAAGGAGGGGAGACCTGTGAGGAAGGTAGGTTTCTGTGTGCCTGCTGCTGCTGGCTTTTCTTTTTCTGGGTCAAGGAGCAGCAGCTTTGCAAAGAGCCCACCAATGTGCACTTTGGGAATAGCCAGTTGGGCTTTGTGGATCCCTACCAGTGGCAAATTGCAGTTCAGGCATCACCCCATTTGCTTTTTTCCCCTTAATGAGATGGAAAAAACTAATTCCTTAATTAAACTGAATGCAGAACCTGTGTGAAGATGCATGGGGGCAGTTAATTATCCTTCCCTCACCTCAGAGTCAGGGGATGATGAAGCAGGTATTTTGTTAATCACCCAGGTGTGACAGGATCCAATCATGGCACCCTCAGATGGAAGCTGAAGACATTCAACCCCACTTTGACACTTGCCTTTTGGCAGCAGCTGAAGCCCTGAACCACCCCCATTTTCTGTGTGGTCCAGATGATGCTGGTCCCACCACAAGGATGTGAGAAAACTCCCATTGTAAAAATACCTCCAGAGAAGTCTTTCCCCATGGCCTGCAAGTCTGCAGTGCAGCACTCATGTCAGGCAAACTGGGGCAAGGGAGGAACAAAATCTCATCCCCAGTTCAAAAAGCATGCCCTGAAGGCTGAGTCAATGTGAAGATGTGTTTTTCTCAGTCAGGACTTCCCACCCATTCTATTGCCTCTTTTCAGGGCATCTGAGCCATGGCAGGAACTTGCTGAGCT